>NC_082694.2:79829409-80133575 GCF_949987515.2 Delphinus delphis
GGTACTGCTTGTTAGGTCTTCCTGTGGTAAAAATATCTCGCCCCCCCCCACCATTTCCATACTGTGCTCATGTAGAGGAAGTAACTGTACCCAATTCACACTTAAGGAGCGGAAGTTATACTCCAGGTCCTTGAGGGCATAGTGTCTGCACAAATTACTTGGAATTCTTCTCCATGGGAGATTTATCTCTTTCCTTCATTTATTTGTTTATTTATTATATTTTATTTTTATCAGCATAAACTCACGTATGTTTATCTATTTTTACTTTTTTATTGTGGCAAAATACACGTAGAACTTCCCATCTTATTTTTTATTTATTTATTTATTTTTTGCGGTGCGCGGGCCTCTCACTGCTGCAGCTTCTCCCGTTGCGGAGCACAGGTTGTGGACGTGCAGGCTCAGCGGCCATGGCTCACGGGCCCAGCCACTCCGCAGCATGTGGGATCTTCCCAGACCGGGGCACGAACCCATGTCCCCTGCATCAGCAGGCGGACTCTCAACCACTGCGCCACCAGGGAAGCCCCCATCGTAACTATTTTTCAGTGTACAGTTCAGCACTATGAAATATATTTGTAATGTGGTGCAGCCATCACCAACATCCATCTTCAGAACTCTTTAATTTAGTAAAACTAACACTATACCTATTAAACATAACACCCCTCCCCTTCCCTCTACACCCACACTAACCACCAGCGCCTGGCAAGCACAATTCTGCTTTCTGTCTCTATGGTTTTGACTACTCTACGTACCTCATATAAATGGAATCATATAGCATTTGTGTTTTTGTGACTGGCTAATTCCACTTAGCATAAGGTGCTCAAGGTTCATTCATGTTGTACCATATGTCAGAATTTCCTTTTTAGGGCTGAATAATATTCTGTTATATTTATACACCAAATTTTGCTTAGCCATTCATACAGCCATGGGCACTTGGTTTATCTCCTTGTTCTAGCTATTGTGAATAATGCTGCTATGAACATGTACATGTTGAGTATCTTTTCGTTTCCTTATTGGCCATTGGTATCCCTCTGAAGAAATGTATATTCAAGTCCCTTGCCCATTTTTAATTCAGTTGTTTCTGTCCTTGTTGAGTTGTAGGAGTTCTCTCAGTATTCTGGATATTAATCCTTTATCAGATATGTGATTTACATACATTTTCTTTCATTCTGTGGGTTGACTTTTTACTCTGTTGATAGTGTCTTTTGATGCACAAAACTGTATTTTCGTAAAGTCCAGTTTGTCTATTTTTTCCATCAGTCCTCTAAGTATGGTTCTGGGTTCCCTTGAGGATACACAAGTAAAGCCAAAACTATACCCACACTAACACTGACATTATTTGACATTTCACCATCCATCTTTCATGAGTGTACAGTGGAGTTTCCCAAAGTCTTCAAGACATGTGATATTGCAAAGATTGAATGAAGCCAATGTAAGAATCCAGCTGTCTTCTATTAAGCCAGGAATGAAAGAGATTTACCCAAATGCAAAATATGTTAGTCTTTTTACTACACTTTTGTTTTGTAAAACGCTAATTTCCCTTAAAACAATATGTTAACATGAAATGCATTTATGATGATTTTAAATGACCAAAAAAACTTAAATTTTTTCTCATTTTTTAGTTTCTAATACAGTAATTATCATTAGTCATTATGATAGACATGTTGATAGATCTAACCCGTACCCAATAACATTTTAGGGGTCCTCAATAATTTTTAAGACTGTAAAGGGGTCCTGAGCTTTTATGTCTGCTGGAAGAAAATGATGATACCTATCTCCCAGGGTTTGTGTGAAGATTATATAATACAAAGCACTTACCAAGTGCTTTGCGGATGACAATACACATTATAGTAACAGCTGATATTATTCTCATTAACGTGTACTTTGGAAGGGTAAAATTAATAATATTGGAAGGGTAATTAATTAATAATATTAATTCTCATTAATAATGTACTTTGGAAGGGTAAAAGATTTCCACTCTCAGTGGAAACAGCTTAAATCAAACTCATAGTTTCCTTCTGCTTGTGGAGATCATTCATTTGTTAGTGACAGCCTGGAATGTAACAATTATGGTAGTGTATGTAGTGGGTTTTCATTGTTTTTATTGCTGGAAAGGTGTCTGTTATTGGGAGTTACTAGAAGTAGAATATAGTTTCATTGATAGGTGTTTATAATTTTAATTGAGTTTATTTCTAGTCAAAAATTGCAGTGAGGGCCAATTATGTGTCTAGGTACTAGATAGAAATATAAAATGAAAACATACAGCTCCTTCCCTTAGCCATCTTGTGATCTAATTGGAGAGATGTACCTATTACCTGATTATCTCAATACAGTGTGATGGCTGAATTCAATGAAAGGTAAAGCAGACATATGGTGGGAACACAGGGAAGGGCCCCGAAGCCAGCATGAGAAGCGTTAGGGAAGGCTTCCTGGAAGAGGTGTTACTTGACCTGAGTCTTGAGTGATTCATAGAAGTTATCCAGGTGAGGATGTGCACATGAAGGGAAGGATGACACAATACAGGAAAGGAAGAGGGCACAGAAACACAAGGCACTGAGTTGCATAATAGCTTGGTAACCTCCAAAAACAGGATACTTGGAATGACTAAAATATAAAGGAGGGGGCACCTAGTGGTAAGGAAATAGACTGGAGACATAGGAAAGAATGTGAAGGACCCTATATATAAAGTAGCTTCATGAAAGGGTTTAACTTGTATGGTAAGAGTAACAATTTAGAAAGCTTACTGTGTACTCAAATATTCTGTGAGAAAAACGTGTCTGTCTGCACTTATTGAAAGACCTGGCCATAGTTTTGCTAAGTCCTATTAAAACTCACATCTAATTTCCCAGTTGTATCAATTAGTTTCTTAACCGTTAAAACACACACACACAGAGCCATGAATAATCCTACTTAACATGAAATCTGGGCTGTAGTTCAAGAACCCAACTGCCTTTCCACCTTGGAACTGCCATCTTCCCCTCAGGTCTGCAAGGTGGCTGCTGTAAATCTGAGCATCCGACCCTCACATGCAGAGTCTAAAGCCGGAACAACATCTTTTCCTTGTGTATCTCTTTTATCACAAGGGAAAATAATTTCTGGAAGTCACCTAGTAAACTTTTTATGTCTCTTGGGCTTGAACTCAGTTACATTTTTACCCCGTGAACGATGGCTGCTTAGACAAATCCTGATGTATGCCTGGAGGCTGGGTGCAGCCCCACCTGAAAAGAATCAGGGATCTGGTAGCAAGACAAAGGAGGGGGCTAGATATTAGGTAAATACCCACACTTTCTGCCAGGCCAGGCCATTTTAGCTCCAGAATAGAAATACAGCTACTTGACCCAACAGGAGACGTAGCTGATTCTTTCGACTGCTTTTGAATCTGATTCCAAAATCCAGCCTGCCCTGCTTTACTCCTGGCGCTTCCCTGAGCCTTCACTGGCTCCTTGACCGTGTGGTAACACCTGCATCCTGTCTCCCTCTGACACCTCTGTGAGGCGCTCAGTTTTCTCCTCCCCACCTCCCATTCCTTGTCTCGAATTTCTCTGCCTCTAATTTCCCTTTTTCATCTGATCTTGGGATACCTCCTTCTTTGCCTTCCCAGAGTCTTTACTGAGCCATAAAGCTTTGTGCATTCATTTTACTGCAAGCTGTTTAATATACTTCACAGTGCATGCATGAGATTTGCCAACACCCTCTAGCAGATTTTTTTCCCTGAGATTAATCATTCAGTCATGATTCCAGCCTGTTCCTTTGTTGACTAGTTGAATCTGGGGTAAAACTAGAGCCTACGACTAAATAAAGAACCTTAGCCTTTTACAGCATCGCACAGTGGTTCTCAAAGTGTGGTCCTTGAACCAGCGGCAGCGTCACCTAGGAAAAGGTGAGAAACGTAAGCTCTTGGGCCCCACTCCAGACCTACTGAGCCAGAATCTCTGGGGATGGGGCCCAGCAGTCTGAGTTTCAACAGGCCCTCCAGGTGATCCTGATACATGTTCAAGTTTGAGAACCACAGTTGAAATACCAGAAATCTGGAGTTAAGCAGTGTAACCTTGGTGGAGGGGATACACCTTTCTGAGCCTCTTTATAAGTTAAGAAAAGCATAGTTATTGATGATAAAATACTTACCTGATGAAGATTAAATGGGCAACTATTAGTCAAACACTTAGCTTAATTTTTGTCACTTATTAGGAATACAATTTTGTCCTCACTTCTTCCTCCTCCCTATCTTTCTGAATGTTATTTATAATAATTATTATTATTTTAATAAAAGTACATTAATAATAATAATATTTAATAATATAATATTATTATTATTACTTTTTGCGGTATGCGGGCCTCTCACTGTTGTGGCCTCTCCCGTTGCGGAGCACAGGCTCCAGACGCGCAGGCTCAGCAGCCATGGCTCACGGGCCCAGCCGCTCCGCAGCATGTGGAATCTTCCCGGACCGGGGCACGAACCTGTGTCCCCTGCATCGGCAGGCGGACTCCCAACCGCTGCATCACCAGGGAAGCCTTATAATAATTATTTTTTGAATCGCATTTTCTATGTTAATCCTAGCACGGAAGACAGATTTATTCTAATTATGCACCTGAAATGCTTTTCTATATTAGCCTCCTCCTTGGAAAGGATTGATATGTATGAAGTACTGAAGCTTTCCTTTCTTCTTCCAGCATGCTGACTCTGCTCTCTATCACCTGCATTTTGACTCTCCAACACCCAAGCGTTTAGTCTTTAATCTGCGCCGGCTGTGCTCTGCGGAGGGGACTACAGTGATTCTCCAAGTCGAGCACTCTCTCTGCTTTCTCTCTTTCTTTCATCTCTTGGTTGGGATTCATACAGCTGGTATTTCATTTCCTTAAACGTCACTTGTCTTCAGGGTGAAAACGGTGCCAGAATATGCCACATTTCATGGCCGTGGGATTGTAACTGAGAAATACCACCATCTGTTCATATTCTGCCTCAGAGATGTGCTCAGACTGATGCTGACGGTGGCTCTCGGTCAGCAGGACCGTGGGGCTTCACCTTTTTGGTGCACGATGTCACGACATCAAGCGGGCATCCTTTCCGGTACAGCTTCCAAGTGACTCCCAGCTCTGGCCTCTCTTCAGCAGGATGTTGGCTCTCCTTAGTGTGGGCACTGGGTGATTCTGTTTCCAAATGCTTCTGGGAAGAAAGGCTGGCTATTGTTTTCCGCTGAAAAAAGCCTATTCTAAGAGTTGTAGCATATTAAGAACCAGTATTTCCTGAGCTCCTACTCTAGGTATACACCGTGCTGGGGGATTTTAAAATGTTGTCTTGATTCTTTAAAACAATCCTTCAACGTAGATATTAAGCACCATTTTCCAGGTGAGGAAACTAACATTCAGATGGCATAACTGAGATTTTCAAAGTCACACACTATTAAGTAGGAGCTTTTTGTTACTACCCAGATCTCTTAGCTTCGAGTTCCTCTGCTGTTTTTAAAGTGACATGACGTGGGTGTTGGAGAGTCATAATGCAGGTGATAGAGAGCAGAGTCAGGATGCTGGAAGAAGAAAGGAAAGCTTCAGTACTTCATAGGGAGGTAAATTATCAGGAATGTACAGTGAACCCTTACTGGAGAATTTGATCACAATAGGATTTGGTGTAAAGTAACCTGATTACGTGGCTGTGTGTTTGCGTGTGAATGCGTGCGTGCGTGCGTGTGTGTGTGTGTGTGTGTGTGTTTTATGCACCTGACTTGCTACCAGCTAAGATCTACTAATTATAAACAGACTTTGGGTTGCTGACTTTTAGCTTACCCTCCTGCTGGGTATCATAGAATCGTTGTTTTATATCTAGTTAAAAGAAAAAGTGGAGCATGCCTTTATGCATTTTTATCATTGTTCACTGCCCAATCATTTATTGGTCATCAACAAATATTAGGCACCTGCCGGGTATTACATTAAGCACTGGGAATAAACAGAGAAAAGGATAATCCCTGCCCCCGTCTTTGATCTGCTCCATGTCTTAAAGAAGTTGGGTGTTTTACATTCTAGATATTCAAGCATTAGTTATTTCAGAGGTTTAGGAAGCATCATGGTTCCATCTTAGCTCTGCCATAGTAACTGGATATATGTCTCTACTTTACCTTCTGTTGGTTTATTCGTCTGTCAAATGAAAAGTATAAGTGCTCATGCTGGCAACTTCTCAAAATGAGAATCAGATAAGATAATGTATGTAAGGGCAACTTGCAATCTCCAAAGTACAATAAAATATTTTATGTTAATATATTATTAATGAAAATTTACTATTATTATAATTATTATGGATATTTTAAAAAGATCACGTAAGTAAGTTTGTGAGGCTATCAGTGCTCCTTAACTGTAAATCCATTGAAATTTACTACTTCACTTTCTTCACTGAGAAACTAAGGGTGAGTGCATTTTCATTTCTATTTCAAAAGGTTTGAAAGTTTAAATAATTCTCATCGGTCATCCTGAGGATGCTTCAAAGCCGATTGAGAAGCATTATATAATACTGGAGAGATAGCATATGCTGGACAATAATGCTTTCAAAACCTACTTCTGGTTTTTGCTGAAAGACCTATGGCTAGAACAAAAATTTCTTTGATAAGGGGATCATAACATCTAACTTACAGAACTGTTGTAATGATTAAATAAGATTAAAATATATGAAAATTATCAATGCATTATATAAATGTCTTAGCTTATTTATTATTAGAAGTTTGCAAAACATAGTCCTAGCAGGTGGTGATGAATGATGAATGAAAAATATTTTCATTTTTAACCAGCAATTTTCCCTGTTTCAGGGAAATTTAAACAAATACAAAAAATACAATTTTAATATTTTTTATCCTTCGTTTAAAGATATATTTGTAGTTATTACGTAGCCAAGCAAAATTCAAGATGCAACTTGTGACACATTAATGAATGCTTCCCTAATATCTACCAAGTAGAGGTACCCACTCCTTGTTTTTCATCCCCACTCTCCTAGGTATCTTTTCTTGTTTTCATGTACAAAGATTTATTATCATTACCATGTACATATCTGTTTTCTCACTGGATTATGAACTCCTTGAGGATAGCAACTCTCTCTCAATTATCTCTTTACTCCTAAATAAGTTCACAGTTACGGGCACATAGAAGGCACCCACCAAATATCTTTTGTATAAATGGATGATTGCTTCTAAATATACTCAGGGTTTCTTTATTATACTAAAGGAATTGTTCTAGAGATCTTAAAATATTTTATTCCCAACTATACACAAATTATGACTCATAAAATTGATTTTAGACACAACTCATAAAGTCCATGGTAAAGTTACATACAGGTGCTTAACATGGTCTCAAAAAATACTTTCTATACTTGTATATGTAGATCAATTGAAAATATTTTAAGGTAGAACTTTTCAGCATTTTACCTCAAAAGATAAATTTTTATGAATAACTTTTTTAGTAAATTGCAATTGTTTTTTGAGTGAAGTCCAATTTTGAGCAGACATATACTGTAAAGCCAGTTTGGTTTTTTGTCATATCTGAGTGAAGTCATTGGTTCATCAATTAGTTTGGAAAATCACATCTGTGTTGAAAAAAGAGCTACAACTGTTTTCTTATAGAAGTAGAGAGCAGAGAAAAATTGAAGCACTAGAAATGTATAAAAATGAGAGTTAATTTTCTGCAAACACTTATGGATATCGAAACCAGGTATGGCATGAGTTCTGTGACAGGATGCCTTATCAGTATCAGTATTTGAAAGTCTTTCTTTTCTTCTTAGAGCAGAAAACGTATCATTGTGCTAAAAACTTCAGTACAGAGGAAAAGAAGGGGTGTGACTCCAGGATCATCACACACTTTACCTGTTTTCTATTTTTCCTAAGGTTTTAGATTTTGTAGAGGGAAATACACAAGAGAAATTTCCAAGATGTGATACACATGGGTCTAAAGAATGGGAGCAGTGGGTGATGTGCAAAGAGAAGGAATCAAATGACTCGTCTGAGGGAGAGACCTAAAGTCTACAAAAACATGAGGGTTTTTGTGATGGAAGTGTTCTGTATCTTGACCACAGTGGCAGTCATACAAATATACAGGTGTGATACATTTTCATGGAACTAAATATACACACAAGTCCACATAAAACTGGTGAAACCTGAAAAATGCTGGTGAATTGTATCAAAGTCAATTTCCTAGTCGTGTTATTGTACTACAGTCACGGAAGATGTTACCACTGTGAGGAAACATGGGCAATGGTTATACAGGATCTCTCTGTATTTATTTCTTACAACTGCATGTGAATTTATAATTATTCCCAAAAAGCATTTAAAAAATGCATGAGAGGTTTTTTTGTGTGGAAAACATGAATGTAAGTATGGATCACTCATAAAAAAACAAGAAACAAAAACAACCAGTGACCTTTGTAGGAGAAAGAAGAGGGAGATTAACTAAGTCATTCATTGATTCATCTATCCATCCATCCATCCATCCATCCATCCATCCATCCATCCATCCATCCATCTATTCATCTACCCATTATTTCTTGAGTGCTATGATACTCTAGACAATGAGCAGGGTACCAGTAATAATATAGTGTCTTCTTGAGAGGATGTCATCATTAGAGGGAGGTAAATATGTAGATTATACACACAGTGAAGCATGACTGGTCCAGGGACGGAAGTGTAGGAGAATAGCGGGAGGCATTGAAGGCAGTGGTCAATACTCCCTGGAAAACGTGAACATTGGCAGAACCTCCATGAAAGAGATAAATCTTGAAGTGTTTATATTTCTAGTCAGATTTCCTTCCTTCTTTTCAATTCCACCTCAAAGAAACCAGAGTAAGGCTGTCCAGAAGGAGCATTGCGAGTGCTGTATTTTCATCTATTACTGTGCTTAGATTTCATATTTGGCATATCTGTGTACTCACTTCTCACTCTCATAGGATTGTGATGGCCTCATGTACCTTCCTCAGCGCTTAGAATGTACTAGGCACTTAACAAATGTTGAATTAATGATTGAATAAAACTATATCCCTCACACATGTAAGAGAAATAAATTGTGTGCAAGAGAAAAGAATCCTAGCACAGTTTGTGTTGAATGCTCAGCTATGATATCAGGATGAGTGCAGAGGCATCAGGTAAGGATTCAAAATGAGAGCAGAGTTTTGGAGATGAATAATCATTATTTCACACTTACCATGACCAAAGACCATGCTCAGTGTCTTACAATTATTTCTTTTACTCCTTTTAAGAACTGTGTGAAGTGCATGCTTTCCAGGCATTCCATTAAATCGATCCCTAGTTATTTCCTAACAGGCAACGTGAGATATTACAAGTAGCCACACCTGTAGTAGAAAACCTCAAGAAGTAGATGCCCACCATGTGGAATTTGTGAGGATAGGTGAGCATTGTGCTAACCAGATGTCGCTGGGAACCCTTTTGGAGACTAGGTGCTTTTTATTTTCTTAGTTTTGAGAAATGGGGCTTCTCTTTCACTATGGATATGAACTTTGCCCAACTCAAATGAGGGCAACAGCGCTACAGTGCCTCTGCGGCTTGTATTCTGTTGGTAGATATATGGTAAAATGGAGGGAGAGGTGGCGGAAAAGCCTAGCCTTGGACTGGAGTCCTCACCCTGCCATCACTTTCCCTCCATGTAGCTTTGGCAAGCCAAATGACAATAAACAACATCAATTTCCTCAACTGTAAACTGGGGCTTCTCCTACCTTTCACTGGGTTGTTTTGAGACCCAAAGAGGAAAATGGAAGGGATTCTTAGTTACTGGCCTCTAGATCACTCGTGTTTCAGAATAAAACTGAAAACAATAACACATAGTTTACAAAGTGAAGAGGAAACAATGGAAAAGGTGACTCCTTCCCTCCAAAGACTTAGCTGGCAGCATGGCTTCATACCCAGTGTTAGGGAAACATCGGTTGAATTGTTGCACCTACTTACACACACACACACACACACACACACACAATCACTTAGAGCCTTCTTCCTTCAGGAAATCTTTTCTGACAGATCCAGGTTACATTGATTTCTTCCTAATCTGAGTTCTTCCAACATAAACTATTCTTTTGGGACTGACAAAATGCTGTCATGAAATGGCATTCATTCCATGGAGAATACTGCTTCCCAGCCAAATATGGTGGATTTAAATCTTGAGGACAGATACCCCACTGCATCTGTCATCGTTTCTCCTGCACTGCATGTAATGTGACCCACCTCATACAGAAGGGGTTAGATACCTCCTTATTGCTCACCATTTTCAGCCTCTTCCCCAAATACTGTGACCTAGTGTGATTCCTTTTCAAGGGTTTACTTGATTTTATCCTCCTGAAAACAGAAGATGCTCATTTTCTGAAAAGTATACGTTTCCATTTTATGTTATTTCTTTAAAAACTTGGCCTATGGCAGGAAAATTCCAAATAAAATATGTAGACACTCCACCCTCAAGGAAGAGAAACATAGCTCCTAAGTGTGGGTGGTGCATAGAGACGTCCTCCAATGAATACAGTTTAGAAAGGGAAGAAATAACTTTATAGTGGAGAAACTGATAAATGCTGTGTCAGTTGGGAGATCAGGGTAAACAACAGCAGTGATAAGCCATGTAGATAGTATGTACCCTTGACACGACGTGATAAGAATGACAGTTTACCACTGTAGTTTTCCTCTCAAAAACTCATAGCCCCAGTCTAATCATGGGAAAAGCATCATACAAACCTCAGTTGAAGGACATTCTATAAAATACCTGACCATCAACGTTATCAAAAACAAGGAAAGTCAGAGAAGCTCATAGTCAAAAGGAGCCTAAGAAGGCATGATGAGTAGATGTAATGTGCTATCCTGATTGGGATCTTAGAAAAGAAAAAGGACATTAGGGAAAACCTAAGGAAATCTGAATAAAGTATGAACTTGAGTTAATAAAAATAAACAAACACAATAAATGAGATATCTTGATATGTTAGAACAGTATTTTGAAGTCAAAATGAAATTTGGTTAAATCTGAAGAAGGGTTGTATTTAAGTTAATAGTAATGTGCCAGTGTTAATTTATTAGTTTTGGTAATACAAACCGTGGTTATGAAAGATGCTTTCACTAAGGGAGACTGAGTAAAGTGTATATGAAAACTCTTTGTTCTAACTTCGCAATTCTTCCATAAATCTAAAATTATTCCGAATAAAAACGTTTATTTAAAAACAAAACAGGGGCTTCCCTGGGGGTGCAGTAGTTAAGAATCTGCCTGCCAATGCAGGGGACACAGGTTTGAGCCCTGGTCTGGGAAGATCCCACATGCCGTGGAGCAACTGAGCCCATGCGCCACAGCTACTGAGCCTGTGCTCTAGAGCCTGCGAGCCACAACTACTGGAGCCCACAAGCCACAACTACTGAATCTCGCGCGCCTAGAGCCCATGCTCTGCAACAAGAGAGGCCACCACAGTGAGAAGGCAACACACCGCAGCGAGAAATAGCCCCTGCTCACCTCAACTAGAGAGAGGCTCCGCGCAGCAACGAAGACCCAATGCAGCCAAAAATGAATAAATAGAATAAGCAAATACATTTATAAAAAATAAATAAATAAAATAAACAGCGGATCTGTTTCACTTTAGCACAGTTGGAAAACCCTTAGGAAAGATTAAATGGATGTGAATACATCAACTACCCGGAGTTTTGCCATAAAGATTGACAATGATACACAAGCTACCTGGTAGGTTGTTAACTCTGAGAGTGTCTAGGTCTAAATTATACCTATTTATGATATATGACAAAAGGTGTTCTGCCTGTGTTCTCATCTAGGGGTTTTGTTGTTTCGGGTCTTACATTTAGGTCTTTAATCCACTTTGAATTAATTTTGGTGTGAGGAAATGTTCTAATCTCATTGTTTTATATGTAGCTGTTCAATTTTCTCAGCATCATTGTTGAAGAGACTGTCTTTTCTCCATGGTACATTTTGTAATGTTCGTCCTGTTTTCTCTGCTACATCTGCCACTAAGGAATTCCTGAAAATGTTCATCCCTTCCCTTGTCTATTTGAGCACCTGCAGCACCACTGAACTCCCATTAAACCTGAGCCAGACTCTTATTTTTGTATTGCTTCTTGTTTACATTTTGGTTTTCTACTTCTGACTTCAGCCTCAAGAGATTCTCCTGCCTATTTTGGACATCACTAAGTACTGAGGAGCCATTTGCTTGTACCGAGAACAAGACAAGATATATAAAGAGTCCCAAAGAGGAGCCCTTGATCCTGGAAGCTAGAGTAGAACTGGCTCAGCACAGAGGAAATATAATTAATTCAGATTAAATCAATATTTACTATCAGGTGCCTGCCTTATTATTGCACTTTTTATGCTATATTTGGATTGTCTGTGTACTTGTTTATTGCTCCCTTGGGACTCTGAGGTTTATCGTTTAAGACTATGGCTCTTTCCTTATCCCACCCTCACCACGCTTAGCATAGTAATAGCCCTTCAACAAGTATTGGTTGAATTAGTGAATGATGACAGAGTCCCTCAATTTCATAAAAGAGAAATAAAACATGGACAGAAGAGATTTGCAAAGTAGCATGTATATGATGCAAAACTTTAGTGCAGAGGAGATAACTGACCATTTTAGGGGTGGAGGGTAGGTGGAGATGTGTCCAGGGGACTTCTGAGAAGACATAACATCTGCTCTGGACTTTAACTAAAATAATAACAATAATTTAGCTCTTACCATGAGCAGATATCATCTCTGTTAATCCTTATACGATCCCTGTGCTGGATTGTATTATTATTCACAGATATTCACTACTTCCCTTTCTCGTAAGAGGACTCTTCAACCCTCCCCATTACTACGTATCTTGTCTACTTCTGGAGGAAGTGTCCCCTATCCCATTAACTTTACGCTTAGCCATATGACTTGCATTGGCCAGTGGGATAGGAACAGATGTGACCATGCCCATCCAAGCAAACTCTTTAAGAGCAATTGCATGTTTCAGTTCTTTTTTTCTTGGCAGTGAGAATGGGTGTGTCCAACACGGTGTCTGCCCCATCAGCCTGGGTATTGGAATGAGAAGACATGGAACAGGGTCATGCAGAATTGGGGAGAGCCATGCAGAACTGCAACTGACTCACAGATGAAAATGTGATACGAAAAAGAGCTAAATTTTGTTGCCATAAGCCTCTGAGATTTAGTAGAAAAATGTATTTTGTAAAAAAATTTACTAAGACAAACCCTATGAAGTATAGTCTATGATAATCTCTATCTTCAGAAGACAAAATTAAGACAGAGAGTAGCAGTAACTTTCCCAATCACACATTTAATAAGAAGGGAGATCTATAACTTAAACAAGGTGTACTATGTTGTATGTTGTTCTACATACATGGTCCAGATTTAAGAAATAGGTTGTACAAAAAGACACAGAAACATGGAACAATTTAGCATGTAAGCAAGCAATTTGGCATTAATGGGTCAAAAAATTATAAAGATGGTGAGCAATGGTGGGAGGTGAGGCTAAGAAACTAGACAAAGTGGTTTGGGTTCATGAACGGTCTTTTACAACATGCTAAGATAATTGACTTATAAATCATAAACCAATATCTAAATTGATCAAATAGAATCTTGTTATAGTATTTGCCTTAGTCTGCTCAGGTGCCATAACAGATTACCACAGGCTGGGTGGCTTAACAAAAATGAATTTTCTCACATTTCTGGAGGCAAGAAATCCAAGATCACGGTACTAGAAAATTCAGTTTCTGGTGAGACATCTTTCTGGCTTGCAGACTCAGACCTTTTCTCTGAGTCCTCACATGATGTCTTCTCTATGCGTGTGTGGAGGGAGGGAGGGAGGGAGGGAGGGAGAGAGGGAGAGAGAGAGAGAGAGAGAGAAAGAGAGAGAGAGTCTCTAGTGTCTCTTCCTTCTTTTCTTATAAGGACACCAGTCTTATTGGATTAGGGCCCCACCCTTATGACCTCATTTAACCTTACTTACCTCCTTAAAGACCCTATTTCCAAATACAGTCCCTCTGGGTGTTAGGGCTTTAACATAAGGATTTTGTCCATGTATGCAAGTATGTATGTCTGGAGAAAATGTATTGTTGATGTGAATAATATGGAATTTAAATGGTCTGTGCTGATCTACATTAGGTGCTATAAATTCAGGCTGATAATAAAACATGGATAAATAATCTCTTTATATCTTTTTATTGTACACTAATTATTTCTCTATATAGTGACCTACAAAAGAGAAGAGACTATGGCCAAGGTCACATGGATGATTAATGCCAAACAAAGGCTAAATAGCAGTCTTCTGACTCCCGAAGTTCATCCTGGTATAGGAAAAGAAACTTATTTGCAATTAAGTTTCCTTCAAGGTGCTGACTCTTTCAATATCCAGAGTCCTTCCCTTGACTTTTCAATTACCTGCTTTGTTTTCTCAGGTAACTAGCTTTTAGGATTCCTAAATTTGTACAACACCCACTTCATCCCATCAGTCTCTGCTGTCACATTTCCATCCAGATTCCTGCCCTAGGTGATGTTGCTTCCAAAGAGCGTAAATGAGCCATTTTGTGCACCCAAGGAGCTAACCTGGTAATTTATTGAAGCCTGAGAAAAAAGAAGACTAGAAGACACTAATAAAATTTCTCCTAATGATATTTCAGCTTTTTGTTTTTCCTTTCATTCAAGTATCACACATTTCACAACAATGCCAACATAGGGACAAATATTATTTCTCTGAAAATGTTCAAATTAAATTAAAGGACAGCCCTATTCCCCAATACAAATGACTATGAAGGTGTTAGCTGGGAATATGCCAGCTATATGGCCATCTACCCATATACCTTTCAGACATGTGGAATTTCTCTACAAGGAGGTCCACATATTTGATCAATGACACAATTTCATCTGTAGACATACCTTACAATTACAGCGTTGCTGTGGCTACAGTAATTACCATAGAACTGTCGTGAAGGAAACTGATATGAGAATGGGGGCTTTCTAAAAATTGTAGATATATTTCCCTATCCCATTCAATAAAATAACAGGAACATAAAACAATTGTCTTTATTAACTTAAATATCTCAGAGTTTCATTTATATTTATTTTTTAGTTTAATTCTCATGAAATGTTCAAATCTCATTGAATGTTTTCTGAATACATACTATGGACTAAGAAGTTCCTGGTAACTGAAGGTAAAAGGAGTTGAATGATTCTATTTCCAAAATCTTAAAGTCTAGTGTGAAAATAAGACAATGATACTACTGAAGGCTACAACTACTTTTAGATTGGATTCCTTTGGAATACTGACTCACCCAAGTTATTACATTTCTCTCCCTTATTTTAAACCACTGACTCCTAGTTTTGAACTATGAACAATCACAAATCTCTCTTAAAGGATCCCTTACTTAACATTCCATTCTGTCAGAGACTCTAGTCCATCATGTTCCTTCCCTTTACATACCTGCTGCTCCACCAAACCACTGTCCCCACTTCCTGAACTCCCATCAATTTTTACTTATCTGTGGTTTGGCTTTGCTTCCACTGAAGCGCCGTTATAAAAATGTCATCAGTGGCTTTGTAATTGCCAAATCCATAGGGTTCTTTTCAGTTTTTATCCCTTTCCTCTCTCATGGGCTCAATACCATTGGCTACTCTTCCTGATTCTTTCTTTCTATGGCTTACAAATCTCTTTTGATTGACTCTTCTCTTTTCTCTGACATTGTTCGTAAGCTCCTTTGCTGGGTCTTCTTCTTATTTTGATACATCATATAGGGCTCTGTCTTGGCGTTTATTTCCCCCCTCAGTCTCCTGACTGACCCCTCTACTGTAGCTCAAAATTCAGCCAAATGCTGATGATTCTCAAATCTGTTTTCTCAGCGCAGACTCCTTGAACTCCAGATCTGTATATCCAGCCACCTAGGAGATTGTTCCATTTAGAAGCTGCATAGAACCCCATATCTGCTTAGCCAGATGGAATGTCCATTCTTCCTCAGGTCAGCTCTCCCTCTGTATCCCCTATCTCTGGTGACTGTCACCAAAAAGCAATTAAGCACCTCACCAGAGATTTAGGAGTTAGCCTGGAATTCTCCATCTCTCTTACACTCCTCTATAATCAATCCAAGCAGTTACCTAGCCCTGCAGAGTCTTGTATACAGGTATGCATCTTTTGCTCCCCTATTATAATAGCTTTCTCACTAGTCTCTCTCTCTCCTACTCACGCACATCATTCTTGCTCTGGCATGGGTTGACCTGTTTATAACACAAATCTGATCACGGTCCTAGTGAATTTCATTCAGATGTCTCATAGTTGGTCCACATAACCTAATTCTTGAGCATGATATTCAAAGTACCCCCTCATGTAGCCCATGCCCTATTTGAAGCCTCCTGTCTTTCATCAGTCCCATCCAATTACTTGCAGTTTCTTATTACACATATACACGTCTCATTTAATGCCTCTGCTAATGTTGATTTTTCTATCAGAAACACCCTATGCCTACACCAATCCTCTTGGCTAATCTTTAACTTTCAAGATACTTCATATTGCTTTTATGTCACCTCTTCTGAACCACATTTAATGATCTCTTACCACTCCAGGTAGAATTTATCTTGTTCCCCATTATAACCTATGCATTTATCAGTGCACCTATAATGTTGATTGCACAAAATGTTTATGCCTTTATCTTTTCCTGAGCTCTATGTCTTGTCTACACCTAAGCATTATGCCTGGAACATAATGGAAGATGTGTGATAAAAGTTTGTTGAGTCAATGATGAAATAAGTGAAATTTACAAATATCTAAAAAAGTAGACAGTATTTAATAGAAATTATTGGGGACGGATAAGAATGTCCCGTGTTTCACAAACAAGAGAAAATTTAATTTTTTACAACATGAAAGACTTTGTGAAGGAAATGTAATGGCTTCAGGTCTGTAGAAAACACAGGAACCTAGAATGAGGGTGACATGAGACCCAGAGTATAGTGTAGCATCCTATCTGTTATCATGAAATCATTTTTATAGATATAGTGTGAAGAAAAATATTTCTGGCTGATGGAAATTTCCCTATTTGTATAATCATGGTTTTTCTGACCATTAACAATAAAACTTCCACATCCTATTCCCCTAGATAATTTATTCTATTAGACATTTCTTCCTTAGCCTTTGCTACTAGAAAAACTTTACTCGTATCTGAAAACAGAATTCCCATTGCTTTTCCCAGTGATTATTTATTGTTAGAAAATACTGTTTGATTTGGGGGAGATCCTCAGAAAGGTAGAGAAAAAGTAACACCTTTGTTCTTTTCTATATTATCTTTCCACTGCATCCCTGAGACAATTACAGAAAGCTTCTGAATAAGTAAAAATCTGTCTATATTCCAAAGGCATTGTGCCCTTAGGAATCCAATTGTTAGCTTAATTATGAAAATTCTAATTACCTAAAGTTTTTTCCATATAAAAACTATAGCAGTAATAATTCTTTGTCTTTGTATAAGGCATAACAATTTACATTTTCGTTTTCATTACTTCATTTAAGCCTCACAACAAAACTGGGAAGTAGTATTGACATTTTCCTTATAGAGGTGAGAAGACTGGAACTCAGACTGGTTTTCTTCCTCAAAAGTACAAAAGTGGTAAAGAGTAATGCTGAAACTTGAATTCAGACATTTTTCATTTGGTATTTTCTCCAGGGTGGTTCTCTTTTTATCCTCTTCTTATCTTCCCCCACGTTTTTGCAACAGAGTCATTATACCTCAGCTTATTCTGAGCCAGTTTTAAAGAAAAATACCTAAACATTTATACAACAAGCATTTAAATTACTGATAATTTAGATTATTGCTCTAGCATTATAATAGAAAATGATAAAATACAATAGAAAGCAATGAGGACTTTTGATTAAAATTCAAAAACATTTCCTACCAATAGGGAAAGAGGAAAATATTCCTCACTGTAGCAAGAAAACTATATCCACCAAAAATACTTATTCATGCATTCATTCATTTCTGCATTCATTCATTCATTCATTCTCCAAGAAACAACCTGTAGTAAAAAAACAACAATGAGCCAGATACGTGTTGACCCTGAATGGGCTAGAAAGGTAAGTTGATAATGAACCCTGTTTTGAGAGGTTCATTATCTCTTGACAGGTTGAACTTAATTTAGAATCTTCTATCATACAAACATCATTGTGTAGGAATAATTAGAACAATACTTTGAGGATGTAATCTACCATAATCACAAAGTCTTATTTTTATGAGATCTCCTAAGAGAAATTTAGACGTCAGAACCCAGAAAATATGTTGTTTCTTCTGAGAAACTAGCTTATTCTTTTCACTGAATTTTGCCATTATGTTTATACTTCTCCCTTTATTAGTCTTAGAGTCAAATTACTTTGGTCACTCACAAGCACCAAACAAAATACATCCTCACCTCTAGGAACCACACACCATTTCATGGTTTACATTCTGGATATGGGTCCATCTCTTACTATCACCTTATTTTCTCATTTTTATTTTGCCTCCATTTCTTTATTTTCTTTATATTGTGTTTTATTATCAACACCTCTGTCAGCTTTGTTTAAGTATTTTTTTTGAAAAAAAGCCCCACGTTGTATACAGTTAAAGCAAAGAATGAATAAGGAGAAGGAAAACACGAAGATAGAGGAAGAAAGGTAAGAAAGGAGGAAGAGAGTTCTGGGGATTTCTGAGGATCTTTCAGAATAATTTAGCCTAAATTTGCCCCGAAGCAGGAATCTTCTTACTGGTATTCTTAAGTGATGTTCATCTGCTTTTCCTCTTACATATTTTTATAGATTAAAAAAATCAGAGCCCCCATTCTTCCCAAGACAGCCCACATCAGAGTGGGAAAGCTCTGATTACCTGTAAGTTCATACTTCCCTTAGGTGAAATTGACCTCTGACCAAAATTTCATGTCCAATTTCAAAGCTTTGAGTTTTTAAACTCAAACACAGGGAAAAATAAACAGCATTTTCTTTTTTGTTTTCCCTTGAGATGACATGAAGCCCAAAAACCAGTTGTAGAATAAGACGTGTTAATAGGATTTGGAGGAGGGACACACACTTTGATATTCAGAGACAAAGACAGGCTTGCTGGGCCGTTTCCTCTATCAAATCTTCATTACCTGGCACACTGTGTCATTACTCACAAGCTTTAGCACCAACAGGCTGTTCTGACATCCCTCCCCAGCCCCTCTTTCTGTCTAGAAATAAATGTTATTGATCAGCAGTGGCCATATCGAAAGCTGGCAGGAATGCATGAGCATATTAAGTTTCTTTATTAAAGTTGAATATAATCTGGAAAGAAGAGTTGATTCTCCCTGGATTTATGGTCATTTATATTTTTCCCTTGTAATCCTCTATTTGTAACATTTCATTACACACTGTCTAATGGGGTTTTGGTATATTTTTGTTTGGTAAAGGATTTTTGTTACGCTGTTTTTTCCCAATCATTAAAACTTCAGTAGAGGGTCTACAGGGAAAGATGCAAAGTGCAGCTGTGGACCTCTACAGGCTTACCATGTGGTCAATTATATTTGCTCTAATTTATAAGGCGATTTGAGACGGAATTTTAGATCCAAAGAGTTTTAACCATAACATTCGCCCCTTAGTGTCCATATGTCCTATCATCATTTTTTTTTTCCTATCTCTCCAATTTCTTCAAGGCCTTAGTTTTCCTGCAGTTTTTTTCCTCTTTTATTCTCTTTTCTTTTCTTTTCAGGCCTTCTCTTGAATATTAGCAAAAGCCTCCTAGCTAGTTTCTCTACTGCGGCCAGGCTCTCTTTGCCCTCTCCCTCTGCCCTGCCATCTTTTACCTTTCTTCTGCAGCCCAAGTGATCCTTCTAAAATGCAAATCTGACAATGTCACCTCACTGCTTAGATTCTCCAACGACTTCTCATTACATTTAAGCCGAAATCCAAATTCAGTGCCATACTCATAAAGCCTGCCTCATATGATGATGCCTCGCCTGATTCTTTAGCTCTGTGTTTAGTCAAGCCTACCCACCCTGTGCATCACACACCTTACCCTTCATCTTTGATAAACTCCTTACCATGTAATAAATGTCTGCATGGCTGTGCCCATTACACTGTATTCTTTCTTCATCAGCTAACTTGTATTTATCCTCTGAGAGTCATTTGTTTTCCTGGGAGCTCCTTCCTGCTGTCATTGTTCAGATGTGTGTTCATTACAACAGTGCTTCTCCACCACAACACTTAAACCACATTCAATTATAAGCGCCCAATTACTTGAGTCTTTAACCACTACTCCTAAGCACCTTGAAGTCAGACCCTGTATCTTTATAATCTCTCTCGCTGTAGTTGCTGGCTCTATACCCGGTTTTATTAGGTATCTAATAAAACTCTTTTGAATAACTGAGTGAAGAAAAGAATAAATAAATAAGTAAAATATAATAAGATGGAGCAAAAAGTGTAGAATTGGTAATGTCTGTGGAAGAATTCTCTGCTTCAGAAAGCAAGGGTTGTGATGTCAGAAAAACCAAATCTAGGTAAGGTATTATTATAGAGACCTATGATTCTTAGAACTTTAGATCTGGAAAGGACCTCAAGAGATGCCCTAAGGTGTTCGAACTAATCTAGTTCAACCTTTCCAATTGATTGATGCAGAAATTGAATCCTGAGAAAGCCCAGGGCTTCCTGGGGTCACAGAACCCTCCCTCAGAGCTAGAGCACAGAGATTTCAATTACTGTTGATGTATGACTATGAAGAGCTAGTTCTTTTTATCAGGATTGTAATGGTGTATGGTATGTGCTATCCTCCTAAAAATATGTATTACTCAGCAACCCATATGGTTAGAGGCAGGAGTTCTAAAAGAAGACTGTTCAAACCACAGGATTCTCTAAGTTTTCAAGTTTTACTGGGGAAAATTTCAACATTTCTCTGAAATATACTTTTGACTCATCATGAGTTAAGGATGCATTAACACCCCCACAAAATGTAACCAAGAAAATGTGTTTCTCCTGGAGGTGTTTAGCCTAATCAACAATGAATAAAACCTGAATATCTCAGTTTCTTCCTGATATTTATGTTTCCTGCTATTCTGAGTAGAGTTCAATTATCTACTTCGGCCTTTCCATCAAGTACTGAGTATCAGGAGATAGTTCTATTTCTCAATTCTAGGGGGCCATCAGGATAATTTTGAGCAGGAATTTTCCCAGCTTGTTACTGGTAATATCCGAGGTGTTACAGAACTTTTCAACGTGTCTAATACTAAAATAGAGATGATGCATTACCTTTCAACAAGATCACACAGATTTACTAGACTTTCAAGTTGGCTGAAATTATTACAACTGGAAAGTGTATGCTGATAGGAAGCTATTATTGTCAGTTACAAATTTCTTTCCCCGATGAAAATAACAACAAAGAGTTAACTATTATAGAATAAATGCAATTTATTTGGTAGACATTTGCTTTCTAAAAATGGTGTCTCCCCCCCCCCCAAAAAAAAACTGACAAAGCGTCTTTTGGTTTTAACAAGGTCAATGCCCCTTGGTAGAGTATAATTGCCTCATTTCCCAGGTCTGATATTTTGGAAAAAGACTATGGGAGGGGATAACTAGAAATCATCATTACACTATGGCTATTGAAGGACACTGGAGATTGAGCAGTGTCCTGAACTGGGTTTCTCAAGGACCTTTGAAGTCAGAGACAACTTGTATCAACATAATTATAGGATTTAAAGGACGGGGTAGATGTTCATGTAACAGCAAACTGATAGAAAATTCTGGGGTCTTTTCTATATTTGAACTTTTTTTTGTGGTATGCGGGCCTCTCACTGTTGTGGCCTCTCCCGTTGCAGAGCACAGGCTCCGGACGCGCAGGCTCAGCGGCCATGGCTCACGGGTCCAGCCGCTCCGCGGCATGTGGGATCTTCCCGGACCGGGGCACGAACCCGTGTCCCCTGCATCGGCAGGCGGACTTTCAACCACTGCACCACCAGGGAAGCCCCTATATTTGAACTTTTGATATCAATCACAGATGATTCATTATGAGAACTAGAAATGGTAGAGTTTCTAATTTATATAAGCTCTCATAGCTGGTCCATGGCAGAGCCCAAGTCCTCTGTTGATTGCCCAGTGCCCAAGGACAATAGCTCTCTTTAGCTTTTTTGTAAACACAGTGATCTGTCAGTCAACTAATTATAATTTATGATTATTCCCAAATACATAGAAAGAGAAGAGATATCATCACAGTGTTTTTAATAGAAAACACACTATTCAGAAAACAGGGCTTACTATACACTAAGATGCTGAGCTTTTGTCACTTTTAAATTCTTGATGCCTGGGGAGTATGAATCTTCCACAAAGGCAATTTCCTATTAAAAATATTCTATAGGAGATTTCCCTGATGGTGCAGTGATTAAGAATCTGCCTGCCAATGCAGGGGACATGGGTTCGAGCCCTGGTCTGGGAAGATCCCACATGCCGCGGAGCAATTAAGCCTGTGCCCCACAGCTACTGAGCCTGCACTCTAGAGCCTGCGAGCAACAACTACTGAGCCCACGTGCCACAACTACTGAAACCTGTGCCGCTAGAGCCTGTGCTCCACAACAAGAGAAACCACTGCAATGAGATGCCCACACACAGTGAAGAGTAGCCCCCGCTCGTGGCCACTAGAGAAAGCCCGCACACAGCACACAGCAATGAAGACCCAATGCAGCCATAAATAAATAAGTAATTTTTTTTAATGTTATATAGGAAAATAATACTGTAATTGGAGTTGTAACCTATATCTAAATTTGTTTCTTTTGCCAAATTGCAGCATGACCTTGAATAAGTCACTTCATCTTTCTCTCATTTCTTACCCTTAAAATTAGGGGTGGGTGCAGTTACAATGTATTCTTAGGAGCCTATGGCTTCTTTAAAGTTGTCTTAGGACAAGGGTGAGGACTATTTGTACTGTAACCAGGGCTGATTATGTTCTCTTAAAGAAAGCAGTCTTCGTATCCCATTTATATACTTTTCTGGCAAATTATTCAGCTGCATTTGCCTCTTAAATGTATCAACTTAGTGGACAGTTTGAACATCCAAATTTTATGAAACTAAGTGAGTTCCTCAACCATGGACAACTTTTCTGCTGGGCTTAATTGTTAAGGCATTTTAAAAGGTTCTAACTCATGTTGTTTTCCTTCCTTCAGTGATTGATTGGTGACCATTGAAAATAAAATTAAAAGGCGTCCTCCAACTGTGAAATGACTCATAAGGAAGGTTCAAAGTGTTCTGTTTAGAAAAGTTCTTTGATTAGGAAAGCGCTTTATTCCCTTAAAGTATCTTGGATGAAATGTCCAACCCACTTAGAATGACCTAATGTTAGAACTAGAAGGGACCTGTATTGTACTTTCGATAAGCATCTTTTTATGGATGTGAAATTTGAGGTCCTGAAATATTTTCCTGACTAGAGAAAGGAAGAAAATCAATCCTACAATATTGGACACTCTTTATTAATAATCATTCTTTCATTTGTATAATATTTTAAAGTTTACAAAGTACTTTTTTCCATAATACTTAATTTCATAAGCATCATCAAACAGTGAGGAAAGTAAGATAGTTATAAATATCCTGTTTTATGTTGAAAAGATAATAATGAACAAAGAAAGGAATCAAGACTTTCTGCATCAACCAGTGTTATTTCTACTCATTGATCTGCCTTAGATTTTTAACTTTCATTATAAAAAAAGGAATAAAATATTTGGTGTTATAGTTATTTTTAATCATTTTTCAATCAGATTGCCCCTCTTTCTAATAAAATTATTATCAGCAGTGAGATGCAAAAATGACTTTAGAGGGGAAGAGTCTGATCCTAAAACAGTGAAACAAAAGCTTAAATATCTTTGTATGTTTCTTTCCATATTTATTAGCTGGATGGTAAGTAAAAAGGAAGGAAGTCTGGGGCAGCTCTAGTGATAGAAGTCAAGAGTCTTGCATACGTCACAAGTTGTTGGATTTTGTAAGGGAAAGAAAGGGTTTGGCCCTGCTCCATAACCTAACTGAAACTTTTGTGGATTTACCAGATTATCAGATTCATGGGAGATGGCTGTTGTGGAAATAGTCACCTCTCTACCTTGCCAAGATTCTTTAGAAACAGAACAGGCATGGCTTGCTCCAACTTCTTTCTAACATTTTGCCAGAAGATGATCAGAAAAAAAGTTATCAATTAATAACTCGTAAAAAAACATTAAGTCAGCAAATAGAATATCTAAAGTAAAACTAAGGGCATGGATTAATTGGGCATAGATTATAGAACACCATGCTGAATCATGACATGTCAATATTAGGTAGGTGCTTAGCAGGTATTGTAGAAAAGGAAGGAGGAAGGCAAATTGAATGGAAAGAGGGCTTTTCCAAGCCAGATTGGAAGTTGCTTTCTGTCTAGCACAATCCCCAGAGCATGAGATTATGGCTAAGCCAAAGAAAGAAGAAAAAAGGAGCTATCATTCCAATAAAGAACAGAGAAGGCTTTTATCCACAGCCTCTTCAGCCACATTCAAGCTGTGATGTAGAAGCAGTGGGTTTCAGATCCACCAACTAATGCCAGAGGGCTCGTATTCCCTCCAGGTCTAGAAAGACTGGATTGACAGCTTCATAGGCCAAGGAATCAGAGCCCTAGGACTCCTCTGCTGGTTCCAAAGGAGAGCACAGAAAGAAAGAAGGTCACTCCAAACCTCACACTGCCGTGAGTAAGGGGATGGCAGCCAAACTATTACAATTTAAGAAATATTTTATTAGACAACTTAAAGAACTACCATATGGAGAAATCAATGGAAGTATGAGTTTAATTTATAGGTGAAAAATGTGAGACCGAGCAACATTAAATAATCTTCCGAGGACCGTACGAGTGTCAGGATGACACTAGACCCAGGTACTTTAACTCATCATTTATGAGCTTTACCATTACCTAACAGTTTTCTCTCATTTGGAACATACTCTTGGTATTATAATCCATCCATTTATCATTCAAACACTGTGTCTTGTGCACTGGGCCAGGCACAGGCTAGTCTTCTTCACTTGGTCTTGAGGAGTGTGCTGTGTTTAAGTTCTCCTGACATTCTACAGAAGAGAGAATTTCTAATAAAACTCTCTTTTCCCCTTATTTTTTCTTAATTCCCTCTTAGATACATAATTATTACTGGACTGATTTGCCCACTTCTGTATACATAAGAATCAGAGACACACATCAGAATGCTGACCTCAGAAAGCCCAAATGTGACCTGTTCTCCGAGGAGGATGTAAACAGACACAACTTGATTGAAACTTTGCTGTAAACTACTATGGACAAGAGAAAAATTTTCTGAGGCTATTAGAAGGAAAAATCCATACTCCTCTCCCTACATTCTAATCTCAGCCTATCGCAGGGAGTTCAGACTCAATCCATACTCCTCTCCCTACATTCTAATCTCAGCCTATCATAGGGAGTTCAGACTCACACTCAACTACTTTTGTGCTTCTACCCAAGGGAGGAGGAATGGCTACTTAGAAAATAATATCCTAAATTTTTTTGGATCATTTTTTTAATGGATCAATTTGCCTAAATGCTTTAATCTAGCTCTTCAACTTTGTCCTTTTGCTTTGGATGCCAATGCCAAGACACATTCCGTCTCCACATTTTGAAAGTACCCAAGGTACTGGTTATCTTAGGTTTGTGGAAGAAGTGAAAAGTTAACTACCCTGTGGCCCAAGCCATGTTTCCTAATTCATCTTTTACTGGAAAGCCATGACATAAGGGTTTTAGATCCCTTATAATGATTAGTAAATTAGTCCTTTTTCCCACTTGTTGAGAAATAATTTATATTCTTCGTACCTCAGGGTATTATATTTTAAAAAAATTTAGACTTATGTCCCTGCAACAATAATTAAAAAGCCAAGTTGAGTACAATCCCCTTATCAGTTTTCACATCTAGTAAAAAATTATAACAAGTTATGTTGGGACCTCAGAAGTACATGTTAAATGGAAAAAGGAATGAAGACAAAACTGGGAGAGACAAGGGCTGAGAGAACAGATTCTACTCAAAAAGTAAGTTCCATAATTAAAAATATATTGTCCAAAGGCATATGTTCACTTCAATCTTGATCCTATCGGGTGTGTTCTCCAGAGTCCAGTCCGGTGTGTAGAGAGGTGATTCACAAAGTACTGGTACTAAGTGTGTCTAGAAAGCAGTGGTTCGTAAAGTCAGGAAAGGATAAAAGGGGTTGGTTCCAGATGGTCTCCCTCTGTTGAATGGCTCGAGGGATAGGAATAGGATCTAGATGTGTAGGGGATAGGAATGGCATGAAATATACAATATGATAGGATCCAGAGCTAGAGCTAAATGAGCTAGAGTTAGGGCATGGCCTCAAAATTTACAGCCGTGAGATCAATTTCAGAGGTAGAAGGGTGACCGGGAAGGCTTCAGACTCTTACGTTGCCATTTGCTATGTCTGTGACCAGGGTCTTCATTTTTCTCCTCTCTAAACTGAATATACGATCCTGTAAAACTGTTCTGAGAGTTACGGATTATGTACAAAAATCATCAACTTAGGCTCTAAACAAGTGGCAGTCGCTCTCGTTTCTGTAGTTGTTGATGTCATCACTTTTCATTATTATAATCATCACCTCATTCTCATCATTATTAATAAGTTTTCCACCACTTTCTTTCAATTATAGAAGAGCCTGGCCTCCTCAGACCAAGAAAGTTACTATTAATTGGTGCCTAATTGCATTTACCACATCAAAGCCCTTGACACTGACTGTCTTGACGCTCAAAGAACTTCATCAAAATACCTCAGATGCCTTCTCTTTGAGTGAGAAGGTGCTAGTGGAAGATTACATTCACCCCAGGGAAGGACCAGTCATGAAATGGTAGGCCCAGAGGGGTAAACAAAATGACAAGGTGGCCAACAGTGCTCCGGGCTGGGAGGGCAAAGGATGACTGCAAAACCCTTTTATCCCAGAGGCAGCGAAGTACAGTTTATCTTCTCAACACAATCATGGAAACTTGAGCTAGCGCAAAACAACAGAAAGAGTAACCCAGCTGGGCATCTGCATATTAGATTAGGCTTTTGGTATTTCAAGCCTACTTTGGTCAAAAGGGCTGAATGAAAACCCTCTTCTAATTGGGTATATGAACCCAGAAGACATTTTTGAGAGTGGAGTGTGTTCTCAATTCTGTCATAAAGACTGGTGTGACGGTGGCTATAGCTTCCCAAAGAATAAAATATTGTGTACTTTCCTTTTTTGACCTTCCTTGCCACTGTAATTTTATATTTGATTTTGTGATTAATGTTCCTCTATCCAATTAGCCAGTAAGCTAGGGGTTGTGGCTACCTTTTCTCATTATTATATCCTTTCTGTTTCCAACACTTTTTTGCTATGTGAGGTTAATCCAGGCACTGGCCTCACTGGAGGTTATGTTTTCCTAAAAATAAAAATTGAGATATGCTTGTTGTGAAAATTAAATGAGATAGTGTTTGTGATGTTCCCTGGAACTTACAAAGCCCTATCAAATATTCCTTTCCCATTCTTTTTCTACTCTTTTTCATTACAAATAAAATTACCCTAAATTAATATATGTTACAGAGTGTGTAAGAAGTTCCCAAGAATTACTGCATTAAATTCTCATAACAGTTCTATAAGGTGTGCAGAGAAATTGATATGGTCCCCTTTTATTGTTTAGGAAATAGAGATCCAAAATGTTTACATGCAGCCAACTCAAGGGCCAGAATTATGAACATGAATCTTCTAGCTCACGGTTTACTGTTTTTCCTGCTAAAATAGAGCACTGCTTAGCAGTACTACAAGAACCACATCTTATTCATTTTATAGTTAAGAAAATAGCAATTTAGGTCCCTCTGAGCCTGGGTTTTCTCATGAAAGGTAAAGATTGAAATACTACTGTATGAGATAATAGTTGTGAGGATTAAATGATACAATGTATGCAGATCCACATGGGTTTCAAATAGCAGGTGTTCATAACAAGTTAACTTCATTCCTCTAATTGCTTGCTCATAAAGTTAAAAGATCACAGTTTTCACTTTGTTCACAGGTAAAACCTGTGGTGAATTTAGGATATATATATCTCCTAAAATGTCTTTGAAATAAGTTCACATTTAATTTGGAGGGAGAGAAAGTGAATGAGCTATAGTCAAAAGAGAAAACTGTGGGCTAAACTCCTGCCCCTGGCACTTACCAACTTGGTAATTTTGCAAGACCTCCTTAACATGAGACTTCGTTTCTTTGTAATAAAAATATATTAAATTATCTATGTAGTACCTGACCCAAAAAAGAGTTGTATACGTTTTATAAATGATGGCTATTACTACTACAACTACAACAACAAAAACAACTACTGCTACTACTTCTACTGCTACTATTTCATGATCACTAATGCTACCATTATCACAGTTCTCAGGACACAGAAGGAACATTTGTTTTGAAAATGATCAGTGCATTAGGCATTGCATTAGTTTCTTAGGGTTGTCATACAAAGCAGCCCAAACTAGGTGGCCTGAAACAATAGAAATGTGTGGTCTCGCAGTTCTTGAGGCTGGAAGTCTGAAATTAAGATGTTGGTTATGATTGCCAATGGCTATAGGAAAGACTCTTTCCTTACCTATTCCAGCTTTTGGTGTTGGCAGGCATTTCTTGTAGACCTGTCAGTCCAATCCTTGCTTCTGTGGTCAAATGGACTTCTTCTCACTATATGTCTTCATATTGTCTTCTCTCTGTGCTTGTCTATTTCTGTGGTCAAATTTACCCTCTAACAAGACCAGTCCTATTGGATTGGGGCCAACGACCTCATCTTAACTAATTACATCAGTAATAATCTTATTTCTAAATGAGGTCACATTCTGAGATACTAACAGTTAGGACTTCAACATATCTTTTTGGGGACACAATTCAACCCATAATGAGCACCCATGAAAGAAGTTTCAGTCTATTCTCAGTGATTTCAGAATTCATGTAGTCACTCAGATGATTTGAATTTTGCTGGCTAAAAATCAAGGCTCTTCCTATGGTACTGACTTCTGTACTTAGGAAAATCAAACTGGATTTCTAGAAAGTTAATAAAAATCACAGAATGGAGTCTTCAGACTGCCACAAATAGCTATGTGAGACTTTTGAACAATTGTGAACAAATGAGAGAAACCTTCAGATCTTTGTTCAGGAGACATGCTTTGTCCCATTTAAACGCCAGCAGATAGAAAACTTGCAATACGCGAATGGAAGAGTTGCTATCTATCTTTACACCTGACACCATCATGGGAAGCAGGCACGATTAAGAGAGTTTGAGGAAAGAACTGGTATCTGGGAGATTGAAAGTCAGCTGGAGACCACTGAGTTCAGCTCCTAGTTTTAAACAGGTCCCATGTCATTCTTTTGCAGACCCTGGGTCCATTGAGCTGAGTAATGGCACGAATCAATTAGAAGTGTCAGACAGGGTTAATGCTGTAGATAAGAAAATGCTGAAAGGAGAGTGAGCTATACTCCACTCTGGGACAAAAAGCCGCCTAACAATTCTTCCTCTGTACTTCCTGCCCCATGTCCGCATGTCACAGGGAGATAGAGGTGATTATAAAACCAGCTGGTCAGGAAGGGAGAGGTGATTTTTAGCCTCAGGTGAGTTGGAGAAAGAGTAATAATACTTTGTCTTTTTTCTATTCTGATTATAGGCACCAAAATAAATACTAATGAATTATCATTGTCCCTTATATTTCTGTAACTCGCACAGAATTCTACGAAGCAGGGGCCTCTGGTAGGCAGAGTAATGGACTCCCACGATGTCAATATCCTAATCCCTGCAACCTGTGAATATCCTACCTTGCATGGCAAAAGAGACTTTGCAGGTGTGATGAAGGCTCTTGAGACGGGGATATCATCCTGGATTGTCAGTGTGCCCGATGCAATTGCAAGAGTCTTTATCAGAAGGAGGCAAAATGGTCAAATTTGTCAGAAGAAAAAAGTGACAATGGAATCAGAGGTTGGAGTGATGCTCTTTGAAGACAAAAGAAGCCGCCGAGGGGCAAGGCATGTAGGTAACTCTGGAAGTTTGAAAAGTCAGGGAAATATAATAGAGTCTTCTCTAGAGACTCAGAAGGAACACAGCCCTGCTGACACCTTAACTTTAGTCTTCTGACTCCCAGAACTGGGAGAGAACATATTATATTGTTTTAAACCACTAAGTTTGTGGTAATTTGCTACAGCATCTATAGGAAAGTAACAGGGTCATTTTGGGAGGATAGTACATTTTAAAGAGTAAATGAAGAAACACAGGACTTAAGTGGCTCAATTTCAAACACTAATTAAACAGCAGTGTAGTTTCTTCATTTAATTTTGCTTTTGTTTTTGAGTAACCCATCCATACATACTTGTTGAGAACCAAAGAATTTCCCAGCACTGCTCACTGCGTTTCCTACTTTAAGTGTAACAAGGGCTTCCAAGACATACAATGAATCTTTCTTTTTTTTTTACCAATTTTTGGAATATTTAGATTATGTATTTATTTATTTATTCATTTTTATATTAATTTTTATTGAAGTATAATTGATTTACAATGTTGTGTTAGTTTTGGATGTACAGCAAAGTGATTCTGTTATATATATATATTCGTTTTCAGATATATATATATCCTTTTCCCATATAGATTATTACACAATATTGAGTATAGTTCCCTGTGCTATATAGAAGGTACTTGTTTATCTTTTTTTTTGCGGTATGTGGGCCTCTCACTGTTGTGGCCTCTCCCGTTGCGGGGCACAGGCTCCGGACGCGCAGGCTCAACGGCCATGGCTCACGGGCCCAGCTGCTCCGCGGCACGTGGGATCTTCCCAGACCGGGGCACGAACCTGTGTCCCCTGCATTGGCAGGCGGACTCTCAACCACTGCGCCACCAGGGAAGCCCTGTTTATCTATTTTATATATAGTAGTATGTATACATTACTCCCAAATTCCTAATTTATCCCTCCCCCCACCTTTCCCCTTTGGTTACCATAAATTTGTTTTCTATGTCTGTGAATCTGTTTCTGTTTTGCAAATAAATTCAATTGTATCATTTTTTTAGATTCCCATATAAGTGATATCTATGATATTTGTCTCTGTCTGACTTATTTCACTTAGTATGATAATCTCTAGGTCCATCCAGTTGCTATAAATGGCATTATTTCATTCTTCTTTATGGCTGAGTAGTATTCCAGTGTGTGTATATATATATGTGTGTGTGTGTGTGTGTGTGTGTGTGTGTGTGTGTGTGTGTGTGTGTGTATACCACATCTTTTTTATCCATTCATCTATCAATGGACATTTAGGTTGCTTCCACGTTTTGGCTATTGTAAATAGCACTGCAATGAACACTGGGGTGAATGTATCTTTTCGTATTACAGTTTTCTCTGGATATACCCCCAGCAGATGTCTGAGTCATCACTGAAGTAGACACTGGGCAGGAGAACAGGAGCTCTGAATAGGAGGCTGCTTTGACAAAGGAAGACTCAAGGGGGTGGGCAGGACTCATGCAAAAGAAGCAGGGCTGGGGCTGGACTTTACAGAAGATGGGAAGGCAGCTTTAGGCCTTTGTCTGGCCCCACTGGGTAAGGAGACTGGGGGATCAGGAGAGATACTCTGTCTAGGAATCAAGGCAGTGCAGCTAGCCCTTTCCCTACATTATCTCTCTTGTATGGTACTTGTATGTGGTAGATGGAGTGTGGGAAACAGAGGAACCCAAAGGTGTACCCTCAAGAAAGAAATGGTTTGCCCTTGGGCCCCGTGAGAAAAGGACTCACTCGGAGAACTCAGATCCTCCCGGCTCCTGGGCCAGAGCTCCTCCGCGCCACACGCCCCAACTGCACAGCCTCCAAGAAGAAAGCACTTGGCGCATAGAATCCACAGGTTATAATGGGTCTAGATGAATTTTTGACTTTTCTACTGAGTAGCTGTGTCTCTAGAGAAATGGTTGAACTTTCCTAATCACTTGGCCATTGTGAAAGACAGGTGTGAAAGCTGTTGGAAATTGAAAGCTATTTTACCTGGTAGGAGTTAATTGTGCTAACCCTCTTGGAAATTGTATTTTATTTTTTAATCTCAAAATAACCCCCCCATTTGAGAGGTGAGAATTTTATATCTTATACGTTTCTTTGAAACATCATTATTTTCAGTAAATATTAATACCTCTGTAAAACTGAAATAGTATCTATCATCACTATGATACTACTAATAGTACAACTGATAACAATGGTAGCCAATATTTATCAGGTTCTCATCATATGAAAGTTGCCAAATTGGTGTATAAGACATATATTATCATTATACCTCACAACAATAAAGCAAGACAGGATGCATTCTTATCTCCATCTCATTGATAAGGAAACTGAGGCTCAGGAAGGAGCGGTGACCCACACAATAAAGTCAGCCTGTGGTGGAAAAAGTGTTGCAACCAAAGCTTTCTGACTCTCAAATTGTGAACTTTACTGATGAATCATGCTGTGACTTAAAGGTAAAAACTTCATTTTTAAATTTGAAAGTCCAAGTCATAGCATCATATTATACAAGCTTGCAGTGGACATTTAAGAGTATTTATTGAACTGAATTTTCACTTTGAACTTGGGCACCGTATTTGTATCAAGTTATTTTGTACATCGGAAAAGAGGGAGCCACTGAATCACCAAGAAACACATGGAAGAAGTAAACACTGATGCCCTAAAATTATTAGTAAAAATACATCAATTGAACACATCCTCTCAGGGTGTGTCCTGTCATACAAATGCTGAAACATAAATACCAAAGTGTTAGGGGATGGGTGGATTGCCCGCATTCTCTCATTTTTAATAAGGCAGCCTCTTGGTCTCAGCAGTCTCCAGGGCAGGTTGGAGAACACTGGTATCTAAGCTCTCTATCCCCAACAGATGTTTTCCCCAGAGACACATTAACCACGTGAAGAAATTTGTCATTATCCAACTGAGTGGAGGTCGGCACTGCTAGATCAGGGGGAGAATGGATCCTGTCTCTGACATTGCTCCCTCTTCTTTCCTCTGAAGTCATCACACATTTAATACAGACCCCTCTACCGCCACCCAAATATATCATGACAGATCACGCAAACAACTTGGGCCAGCAGTCATAAACAGCAACTTTACTGATTAATTGACTGATGGGTTAATGAAGTTTCTGGATTTGAGCATAACTCATTGATCCCTTGGAAAAAGGACCCAAAACTGTTGTGGATACAAATCGCTAGGGAAAGATGCATGGGCTTAGCTTATTCCCTTAGCTTTGAATGAAGGGATAGACTAAAAATGTACAGAAATAGCATTCTTTGAACTATTTAAAAAGTCCTCTTGGGGCCTTTTCTTGATCCATTGAGAAAAATATTTTTAGGAGGAAGAGTTTATAACCAACAGTCCTGTGTGTAATGACCACCATTTCTTTATTGGACAAAACACACTGTGCATGAATAGTCTAGCTGCTCTCAGACTGGCTACAAGTAAGACATACTGGGATGGATTTAAAAGAGGTTCTTATGAGCCATCTAAGACTTTCTTAATCAGGATCTGGTGGGGCTTTGAAAACTTCTCTCAATGATGCCAATGTCCAACCAGTTGGGTAACTGCTGTACTGGTGCCTTTTTCTTTTTTTTTTAATTATGAAAAGCATTGAAAAATTCAACCTTCTTAAGCACTTTAAGCTGATCGTTTTTCATCACTTGTTCCAAGGTTACATTAAACACTTTACCTACAGCAGGTGAAATTCTCATGGTTGCAGCGCCACTCCTAGTGGCCCTGCTACTCCTATGCGGTGATGTCCTGCCCCATATATAGTCTGTCTCTCAAAAACAGGCAGAAAAATAGAAGCTGTACAGGTATGTGCAGAGGGGCGGGTCCCAGTAATCATGGTATTTCACTACTGAGCAGACTTCTACAGAGAAAAAACAACAAACTTTGACCTTTCTGTTCTTTTAATCCTTGCAACAACTCAGTAAAATAGGCAGGGCTGGGTAGATAGGGAGCTGAACCTCAAAGACGTTATGCAATCTTTCTAAGATTGCACAGGCTAGAAGTTGTTCCAAAGAACCACTTCTCCTTAGAACCAAACTCAGGTCTTCTGATTCAGATTAGGCTATCACTGATTAGACAGTAATGGATAAACATGTGTACACACCCAAACACACACACTTAAAACACACACACACACACACACACACACACACACACACACACACACAGACACCTATGATCTGGATGAACCAGATGAATTTATTTAGTGATTGCCCTATAGCTAGGCTAGTAGAGCATGATTGATATGTCTCTCTTAAATGTATATTTTTCGTCTAAGTTTTTGATAGTTTTGCTTAGGTAAATATCTATATATTAATAAGCTAACTGTACAATGTCTTATAAGTGCCTACAGTTTGTGTTAAATATTAGCTCATCAGTAGTCTTCCATCTGGCTGTTTCTCCATCAATGCACCCTTACCTTTCCCATTTCAGGGCTTTCTCCTCTGTAAAATGGGTGATCATTGGCATTTAGCTTTGACATTCTGTGGCTTTTGTTTCTGTTCTTTGTTCTATATGTATTCCTTTGACCACCACCTCTGCCTGCACAATTCCTATTCAGATGATACGGCTCCAGATGTCAGCCTTGGGATCCAGGATGGGCAATGATGCTACTTCTTGCTCTGGTTGTGGTATATTATCTGTACTTTCTCATGTTTCACTTCCTCCCTTACATTTTAGGGTTTTTTTCCATAAGCACTTTCTTCATCTTGCTGAACTGTGAACCTGCCTCATTCAGCTAAGAAGCCCTTGGCCCTAGAACAGTATAGTGAAAGGGAGAAGGTAACACTTTTGGAGGGCTGCAAGATGAGAATGATTATTATATTCAATTAGTATAATAGGTAATAGACAAGGAAACCAGGCACAAAGAGGTTAAGTAAGTGGCCCAAAGTCACATAACAATTAAGTGACAGTAGAATAATCTATCTTGTAACCACTAGGCTATACTATCCCACTCCTATGTACTTAGGGCAGGAAATTTATGAGCTACACCAAGTCCAACCTCTTTTATACCTTGTAAACCTATTTCCTCCATCAGAAAGGAAGGAAACAAGAAGGATCTGGTCATGTGTTTTTACCAGGGCGTTGGACGAATCTTCGCCACTGATGGCCAAGGCACCAGCCGAATGAAGGTGGAAACGGAGGGCATCTTGGCCAGTTGGGTGCGGTTATTTGCTTTCAGGGGCAGCTACGCTGTGGGCCCTAAACAAATTCAGGGGAAACTGCTTTTGGCAAATGCTAATAACCACAAATAAATCCTACGTTGTTTCCTCGTCACTTCAGTTTTTTACCTTATGTCTCAATCAGCATCTAGAAAAACAAAGACACAGACTCCACGAGCTATTCTCCTGGGACATGTTGAAGATGAAAAAGAAATCAGTCCTGGATGGAATCAGTTTCATACTTGTTTTATAACAACTGAACCAGGTAGAGCACTGAAACACTGTAAGTCTTTGGGACCATTTTTAGAAACAGTTTTGAAGCTCACTTTTTAAAGGAGATGCTATATTTTAGGGCGGTAATGGCAAATATTTTCTCTAAAGGAACAGATGGTAACTATTTTAGACTTTGGGGGCCAAGGGGCCAAACTGAGGATGTTATGTGGATGTTGATATAACAAGGCAGATGAGAAAAAAGCCCCATTGGCCTGGGGTGGTCCAGGGCCATCTGGGGTGGTGAGCATGCTTTGGGCTCAGGTCCTGACAGATATTCTTCAGAGGATCTGCAACTGGAGGGAGGAGGGAGTCAGGCTGTGTCAGGGGAAGTGCTCCCTCACTTTTTATTGCTGTGCAACACCAGATCCAGATGCCCTTTTCTCTTCCAGAGAGCCTGGCCTTCTTAACTAGCGAGGTTGGCTGGGGCTACTCATTGAGATTCCAGGTTTCTCTGTCTTCCAGTCCAAGACCCCACCACTCAGTACCCAGCAGTTACCAAAGAGCAGAGTTCCCAACATGTAGGTTGCAACTAGTGCAGGGTGTGGCCAATGGCAAGGCATCCAGGGGTGGAATGGGGACCTGGAGTGGAAAGAACTCTGGCTTGCTTTGCATGACTCAAAATGCTAGTCTACTAGAGCAGTGCCATGGGCTGTACTAAAGAGGCAGCAGCCTGGATTCTGCCCACAAGCAACCTCTATTTTAGGACATGGCTGAACATGATAGGACTATACTGAAGAGATGCACTAGAATAAGTAGAAACTGGAGAAATATGTTTCTACAAAGAAGCTGAGAAGACAGGTCCAGATGACTACAGTCCAAGAGGCAGATTTTGGAAGGTGTAGGCATGTGAAGTAATTGGCATCATGGACGTTACCGGGAAGGTTGAGGCTAGTGTCATGGGCAGGGATTTTACAGTGACGGGATCTCAGAAGCCAGTGTTTCCTCTTCCCTATAAAAGGACTATATATTCCTGTCTGTTGCCATGTGACTCGTGGGACCTTTCTGTGGGAACATTGCTCCTGTCTCATGATCAGGTTCAGCCACACCATATTATTTGATTAATGAAGTTTGGAAGAACCAGTGATGCAATGCTAGGTCTATAAAACATTCCATGATTTCTGTCAATAATTCCCTTGTTCCTTCTGCCAAGAAAACATCTATACTTCTTCATCTTGGATTTTGAAGCAGCTGCAAAGCCATGTTGTCACTCAGCCCACATGTCATTGCAACTGAGAGATAAAACTCTGTTTTTATAAGCCACTGAGACTCTTGAGGTCATTTGTTACTGCAGCAAAGCTGACTGATACAAGGTGAAATTTAGAATTGCAGAAACAAAGTTTCTGTTAGTGAAGCCTGTTACTGGATAGTCAGATCCAGATACCAGGCTAAGGGTTAAGGCCAGGACTCCAGCTCCTACAATGATAAGATAAGCCAGGACATGACATCTAGAGACCCTGTTCCCAGGATACTTGACAAGATGCTGGGACAGGAATTTAGATTTAAGAAATAGTTTGTCTCCCCTGAGCTACAAGGTTAGGGCTAGCAGTAATAACCCTGACCCAAGCTGAGTCATTCAATTTCCTGTGTATTAAGAGTTTCTTACTTTATATCAGGAAGAAGACCAGGAGCTAAGGATTCAGAGACAAATAAGAAGGCAAAGGTCAGTTACTCATGGTGGGGAGGGTACATCATGAAGTTTCTGTAGAGGACACTGGGTCTTGAAGGATGAGTAGATGAGCAGATTGAGGGACTAACATGTATAACACCATGGAAGCCCAAGGACTGACCTAAGTTCCTTAAATCACTCTTGCCTATTCAAGATTGGTTCAAGAGCACTTCCTCAAAGTAGCTTCACGAACCACCTGTGCCAGAAGCAGCTTCCTAAAATTAACAGGTCCCGTGACCCCAAATCTGCTGAATCAGAGTTTCTAGATCTGAAGGCTCAGAGTATGCAAAATTGATCCTCCAAGTGACTCTGCATTCAAGTTTCAGACCCAAGGATGCAGCACAGGGGGCTCAGACTGACCTACACATTGAATCATCCGGGCAGCTTTTAAGACATAGATGCCTGGACCTCACCCCATTGATCTGGTATAGGGCTCAAGCACGGGTATGTTTTAGAAGTTTCCTAAATTTATTTTGATGATCACTCCGTTTGAGAATCACTGGTATAGAGGAAAAAAAAATCAATTCATAGTTATTGCATATCCATCATGAATATCATGGAGATAACATCCAGGGCACTGTGGAGGCTAGAGTAGTAAAATTGATAATGGTCTTTCTTAAAAGGAACTCAAAATATTGAAAGCTGTTGGGAAGATGGTGCCTGGCACAGGGTAAGCATTCAAAGTCATAAGTTGAGTGGATTAATAAAGAGACATATATCCAGAGAGGTGGAGAATTTAAACCAAGCCTTCTAGGTTATTCTAACTGAGGTTCAGGAACCACTGTCCCGGAGACAGTGTGGGAAAGGGGTGGGGAGGCGTGGGGTAGGGAGAGGAGAAAAACCTGAGTATAGCTGAAACTCAAGAAGCCAGGAACCAGGCCTTGACAGGACGATCTGGCCCAAAGGACACAGGGGCTTCATTCTCATTGTCTTGAGGGCCTGGAGCTTTTTATGTTCTTGCTTCTAACACCAAACTTATTCTCAGAACATGTGCTAAGTTATCTACCAGTTTCGGGTTTTGCTTATTGCATTTTCAGAATTAAATTTTCAAGAGCAGTTACCACAATACAATTTTGTGAACTTGTAGCACTGAACATGTCTAATTAGGTTGCTAGAGCCCTTAGCCAAACTACTGCAAATGTCACCTCTCTGCTCTCTTTTTGATGCAAAAATGTAGGGCAATCTGCAATATACATAATTTAATCTTAATGCAGGCAGACGCCGCTCATGGTGACAGAAGGGTCTGTATTCCATTAACCCAAAATTTGCTTAGGCAAGCAATTCCCTCATTACACAGCTTGCATCCAAAAGGATGTTTCTGTCTTTCAAGCAAGCTGCTACTTTAGCAATTAGTTGTCCATAAAAATGTGAGTAATCGCCCTGTCTCTGGATGGTTGGTGAGTTGATCATGCCCATGGGCCAGCCTTGGCCATTCCAAGTCTCCTCTGCTGGCACTGTCCCAGGTTTCAGAGATTCTGCATCATTAGGACATATGACAGCATTGATGAGTGAATTTCCAGCCTTTCATTTTTCTCATTAGAAGAAATTGTATTCATTTAGAGAAAACATGTTTTGTAAGTTCTGATTTGGTCACAGCCTCATGACCTAACTCCCTTGCCTTTGTCCTCCTAGTCACATTTTTTCACACTTAGTTCCTTAAATTCTTCCAAGGGGAGGCTCATCCCTACACCCCAGCCTAGACCAATTCCTGTGCAAACAAATCATAACAAAACAAAATGAACGATTGATCAAGGGGAATAGTAATCACCAGCATTGAATACTCACTATGTGTGAGGCATTTTATCGGGCCCTTTAGATCTCATTTAATTCTGGCTGCAGTTCAAGGAATGTGAATTATTATTCCCAATTTACAGACAGAAAAACTGAGTCGGTGAAAATAAGTGTCATGAAATAACTAGCTACTTAGCATCCGACTGTGTAACTCTTTCTTACAATGTCCTAAACAACATAGCCATGGATGTTAAAAGTAGATATCCTTTCAGACTTGGAATCCTCAGCCCCATGAGCAATGGACTCCCAAGTCATGTACCCCATTTCTATGTGCATTTCTTCTGGAGATGAAGCTGGTTTCTCAAGAATGTTTGTTTCCTAGACTCTGGGGTCTGCTACCTATGGATAAACATCTAAAAGAAAGCTTACTTAAACCCACAACTCTTGAGAATTATTTACTCCAGGCTCTTCATTGCTGAGATTGATCCACTAATTAGAACCAGACTGGATTCTCTGCCCTCACCAGAAGAATCCCCTCTGTCTTCATTTGGGAGACAGACAGAGAAAACGTGCATGCTTGTGGGAACTGAAATCCTCCTTATCACAGAACCAGAACCACATAAAGATAGACTCTTCGCATCTTCTCATTATTCACAACCTTGGTTATGAACTGATTTTCCTGATCTATTTCTTTGTCCTATTACATGTTGGTCTGGTTTTATAAGCTTATAAGCTTTCTGCTTCATGAGTTCATTTTTACTTTTAACCCCATTTTCCCCTGGCTTCTCAAAGGGGACTGTAAGTTTCTGTTTTGCCAATCATTTGGTTTCTCTCTGGCCATACTGCTGTCACCTTACGTAAATTCTCACTCATTTCAGTCTTCCTCTACCTTCTAGTTCAGTGCCAACTAGAAATCTCATAAGCACCTTAATGACTCTTTCTTCTCACTGTTGACATTCATCCAGAACAGTGTCCTATGGATGCTTTTTCCTAAAAATCCTTGAAGTTCTTTCCTTTTCCTCCATTATCTTTCCTACTTTCCTAGTTCTAGACCCTCATCACTTTATCATCTAGGTTAGGAGAATAACTGCCCTCCGCATCTCCAGTCTGACAACCAGGTATTCTATTTTCTCCTTTTCCATCAGGGTGATATTTCTAAAGATCATGCCCCTCCTTTTTAAAACCCTTCAATGGATACCCATACTTTCAAGATAAAGTCCAAACCCCTTATGATATCTATCTTACCTATATTTCAAATTGTATTCATTTTTCAAACTCCAATAGAAATTTCCTCTCTATTTGTCTATCTCAACTTACTCTACCCCCAAACACTTACTATTATAACATTTCTTAAATTAGACCATAACTATTTATCATGAGCTGTTCTCGCTGCTCTGAACTTTAGATGCCTTGACTAGGCAAAGACAGAGTATAGGTAATTTCTATATCCCCAAACATAGAACAGTGCCTGGCACTTATGGGGTGTGCAATAATTGTATGCTAAATGAATGGATGAATGAATCAGTTAATGGTGGAAATAGAGGTCAGCATCACCATTCCCTTGTTTCCTGCTGGGTTCAGAGTGTTTGCTCACGTCCACCTATGGAACAATGCATGGCTTATTCAGATATATATTGATAGATGGAGGTAGTCACGAAAAATCAGTGAAACCGCCCAGGTTCTTTTAGATCAGATGTACGCCAAGGTAATTCAACTGGCCTTTATGCTGTAGAAAACCTTCATCCAAAGCATTTACTTTTTACAAAAATTAATTAATTTATTTTCAGCTGTGTTGGGTCTTCTTTGCTGCACTCAGGCTTTCTCTAGTTGTGGCGAGCGGGGGCTGCTCTTCATTGCAGTGCGTGGGCTTCTCATTGCAGTGGCTTCTCTTGTCGTGGAGCACAGGCTCTAGGCGCACGGGCTTCAGTAGTTGTGGCATGCGGGCTCAGTAGTTATGGCGCACGGGCATTGTTGCTCTGTGGCATGTGGGATCTTCCCGGACCAGGGCTCGAACCCATGTCCCCTGCATTGGCAGGTGGACTCTTAACCACTGCGCCACCAGGGAAGTACCAAAGCATTTACTTTTTAAACTCAAATTTGCATATGCCATTAGCTGGTGGAAGGGGAGATGAGGTTGGAAAATTATTCTGAAATAGGTTTCCGTGACTGCAATAAATAGAGGATAAAAGCAGGAGGGTTGATAATCCTGATAACAGAGAGAAAATGAAAATTTGGTTGTGGGTGGAGCAGGCCCAGTGAGTGATTTTCCTCTTGCCTCTAACCTCAGTGACATTAGGACAGAATGAAGCAAAGTGATGGTCTCTAGAGGGGTCCTGTCATTCCACCAGCTACTTATGAGCACCATTGTGGGACAGGCACTGTGCTAGACTCCCAGAATAAAGAAATAATAAAGACAAGGTCTCTGCTTCCGGTGTGACGTGGAGGAGGGACACACAATAGGTAATTCCAAGGCAATATGGAGAGTGCTAGACTAGAGAATGGAGTAAGTACTCTGGAAGTACATTAGGAATGAAAGACTTTGTCTCTAGAGATCGTGGGAGAGCTTTGCAGGGGTGACATTTGAGTTGAATGTGGAAGGGCGATTCAGGGAAAACAGCATTCCAGCTGGAGAGAAGACTTTGCATAAAATCCCCAGTGTGAGAAGCGACATGGTCAAGTAATGATGCAAGTGGCAATGGTGGATGAGAGGAGGTGTGACAATGAGTCTGAAGAGGATGTTGGGCAGGGTCTTTGGCATTTCATGCGTCGGGGTCTGGGAGCCAGTGGAAGAGGTGAAAGAGGGCTTGGCTTGACCTCACTCACTGCATATTCAAGGGCTTCTTATGGCTTGAAGCTTGTATAATTTAGGAAATTCTCTATAAATGAAAGAAGGCTTACTAATAGAAAATTAAGTGCATATTTGTGAAAGTGAGGGGCTCTGAGCTCATTAGCCTCAAGGTAAATTCCCTCTGGTTCATAGAAGTTGGATTTGATTGGTATAAAATGTCCTTACTCTTAAATAAATTCTGAGGATAAAGCGGGACTTGCCTTGCTAGAAAGAAAACTGGTAGAACTATAAAACAAATAGAAACCCAGTTTAGAAGGACTGAGCTGGCCTCCATAGAGAAGTCCTCCATCTGCCTCTGGAAGGCTGTCCTATCTCCCTTTATGTAGAGATGGCATTTTGCATCTCTTGACAATCCTATCACCCTATTGTCAGTTTTGCCTCCTGCCCCGCGTGAAAGGGTACCAATCCAACGAGGGAGGGAGCTGGGAAAGCCTAAGGGAGGTGAGGAATTTTATTTTTAAGATTGCCATATATCCCATGTATAAATAGATATAGTTAACATTCCAGTAATTGGTTATGGAAGAAAGTGTGATCAAAACTCATCCGAAATAATTAATCTATACATGCCATTTCTTTCCCTTTCTAAACATCTCTGGAAAGAGAACATGGAGAAGAATATTGCTGACTTCCTCCAAGATTTTCTGCATGTCATGCGTCTTATACCCGTCAGCTAGTTTTTCTGACACTGTTTGTGTCCCTACTATTTCTAGCGTACTGTAGGTGAGGTCAATTCACTTGTAAACTCCCCACAGCTCATAAATGACAGAGTTCGCCTTTGAAAACTGGTCTGATCAACTCCCCACATTAGTCATTTCCTATTAGGAATTTTATTTTCTTAAGGGCATCACAGTTTGAAAAAGTATTGCGGGCCACCTAGGGCATCCACAAAAATTCCAATTTGCTTTCAAATAATGCAGCCCTTAAAGAATTTGGGATTTTGCCTGGTGTTACTCATTATAAATTATGGGAATAAACACCAGTAATTTCTCATGATTCTGCCATGCTATTTCTGGACTCAAATGCCCTCATTAGAAGTCCATCTCTTGCCCTCCTCCTCCCAATGCTAGTGTGATGACACGATTGACACATGATGGCATCACATCCCAATTACACAGCATCATGTAGTTCTTTCACTAACTGGAATGAACTGGATATTCCTATCATGAGTGTTTTGATTTCTTGCCCAGGAGACTTTATTCTCTCTACTCTCACTTCTGGAGTCATTCCTCACATTCTAATTTATTAAATACTATCCTACTTTCAGAGCTAATTTTGACACTTGCATGGTCTCCAAGCATGTGTAGGGTCTTCCCTGTATCATCTTATTTAAGTGTGTATCCATTCTCCTGTCTTCTGTAATTGACTATGGCCTTTTCAAAGATATAATCAGTGTCTGGCTCATCTTTATATCTCTCACAGCATAAGCTGAATGTGTTTTTATAATTGCTAGAATGAATGGGTAGATACATTTAGGTATAATGACCCTTGAAAAACCTTATTACTTCTGTAATATCTCCATACTAGTAGAACTCAATTAGAGCAGCTATCAACTTTATGAACTCTTTTCAACTTTCATACTATATATTGGTTCTCAGAAAGCCCTAAAAGAGCTTTATGTATTTCATTGATAGGAGGAGAGCCATTTCTGATGGAGAGATTTATCCATACAGGTGATTTCCCATGTTTCTTCTCCATATAACAGACAGATATAATCATCTCTTCTTAAAGAAGGGAAAGCTAATTTGTCTAACATGAAGAGATTAAACTTAAGTGAGTGGAATTTAGTCACATTTCCATGCAATTGGCTACAGACATTTAAATTAGTGTCCTTCCTAGGATCAATATTCTTCAGTGACAGTTCAGTACCTTGTGGGAAACATCATGAAGATCTGAAGAAAGAAACTATATAAATTCAAGGGATTAAAAGTTTGAAAAGTGGAGAAAAAGAAAGTCAGGGAAGTATCTGTCAAAACAGTCATTGCAAGAGGGATAAAAGTGTAAGTTCCTCTCTCTCTCTCTCTCTCTCTTTCTCTCTCTCATAAAACAGAGAAATGCCATAAACATGTTGAATCATAGTACTAACAAGGAAAGGAATTTGATGAGGTTGTTCAACATATATCTATTGACTAGGAGGAAACAGTGGATTCAAAGCTGGCTAAAACCCTTATCCAGTGAAGGCAGAAAACAGACAGTTGCCATCCCACAGAACACTTGATGAGATGCTATAGCAATATCTCCTTTGTAACGTTTGCATCCACAACTGTGTGGAAATATCCATGGTCCACATATGGAAGGAATATGTAAAATAATGCTGAGAGGGAGAACACTACACGTGAAGTTGCATTTATAGAAGTCCAGAGCATGGGAAAAAAGAAAGTGCTCTTAGCTACCCAATGTAAACACAAAAGTGATGATAGGGATTTGAAAGTCAGTTTCATGAGGAATTTTTCATAGGCGCTTTTGAAAGCTTGGGCTGACTGGTAAAGCTTAGATAAAAAGACACACTAGGGGTAATTTAATTGTTATTACATATTTTAAAGTCTCTCATAGTAGAACAGGTTAGACCTCTTCCATGTGGTTTAGCGAACAGAAACAAGACCAATAAGTAGAAGTTACCTTGAATCAGAATGTCCCTGCATGTGGAAATTAAATCGTTAAATCAGGAAACATTTCCTGAATGGATAAACAACGAGGTCCTACTGTATAGCACAGAGAAATATATTCAATATCCTGTAATAAACCATATGAAAAGAATATGAAAAAGAATATATATGTACATATGTATACGTACATATGCAATATATAACTGACCCACTTTAGACCTAGGGACACATACAGACTGAAAGTGAGGGGATGGAAAAAGATATTCCATACAAATGGAAATAAAGAAAGATGGAGTAGCAAGTCTTACATCAGACAAAATAGACTTTAAAATAAAGACTACTACAAGAGACAAAGAAGGACACTACATACTGATCAAGGGATCAATCCAAGAAGATATAACAATTGTAAATATTTATGCACCCAACATAGGAGTATCTCAATACATAAGGCAAATACTAACAGCCATAAAAGGGGAAATCAACAGTAACACATTCATAGTAGGGGACTTTAACACCTCACTTTCACCAATGGATAGATCATCCAAAATGAAAATAAATAAGGAAACACAGGCTTTAAATGACACATTAAACAAGATGGACTTAATTGATATTTCTAGGACATTCCATCCAAAAACAACAGAATACACTTTCTTCTCAAGTGCTCATGGAACATTCTACAGGATAGATCATATCTTGGGTCACAAATCAAGCCTTGGTAAATTTAAGAAAATTGAAAACGTATCAACTATATTTTCAGAGTACAACGATACGAGACTAGATATCAATTACAGGAAAAAAACTACAAAAATACAAAACCTTGGATGCTAAATAATACACTACCTAATAAGCAAGAGATCACTGAAGAAATCAAAGAGGAAATCAAAAAATACCGAGAAACAAATGACAATGAAAACACGATGACTCAAAACCTATGGGATGCAGCAAAAGCAGTTTTAAGAGGGAAGATTTTAGCAATACAATCCTACCTCAATAAACAAGAAACATCTCAAATAAACAACCTAACCTTACACTTAAAGCAATTAGAGAAAGAAGAACAAAAATCCTCAAAGTTAGCAGGAGAAAAGAAATTATAAAAATCAGATGAGAAATAAATGAAAAAGAAATGAAGGAAACAACAGCAAAGATCAATGAAACTAAAAGATAGTTCTTTGAGAGATAAACAAAATTGATAAATCATTAACAAAACTCATCAAGAAAAAAAGAGAAATGACTCAAATCAACAGAATTGGAAATGAAAAAGGAGAAGTAACAAGTGACACTGCAGAAATACAAAGGATGATAAGAGATTACTGCAAGCAACTCTATGCCAATAAAATGGACAACCTGGAAGAAATGCATAAATTCTTAGAAAAGCACAACCTTCTGAGACTGAGCTAGGAAGAAACAGAAAATATAAACAGACAGATCCCAAGCACTGAAATTGAAACTGTGATTAAAAATCATCCAACAAACAAAGACCAGGACAAGATGGCTTCACAGGCGATTTCTATCAAACATTTAGAGAAGAGGTAACAGCTATCCTTCTCAAACTCTTCCAAAATACAGCAGAGGGAGGAACACTCCCAAACTCATTCTACGAGGCCACCATCACTCTGATACCAAAACCAGGCAAAGATGTCACAAAAAAGGAAAACTAAAGGCCAATATCAATGATGAAGATAGATGCAAAAATCCTCAAATAAATACTAGCAAACAGAGTCCAACAGCACATTGAAAGGATCATACACCATGAAATGGGATTTAGCCCAGGAATGCAAGGATTCTTCAATATATGCAAATAAATCAATGTGATACACCATATTAACAAATTGAAGGAAAAAAAACATATGACAATCTCAATAGATGCAGAAAAAGCTTTCACCAAAATTTAACACCCATTTATGATAAAAACTCTCCAGAAGTAGGCATAGAGGGAACTTACCTCAACATAATAAAGGCTGTATATGACAAACTCACAGCCAACCATTCTCAATGGTGAAAAACTGAAACCATTTCCTCCAAGACTGGGAACAAGACAAGGTTGCCCACTCTCACTGCTATTATTCAACACAGTTTTGGAAGTTTTAGCCACAGCAATAATAGAAGGAAAAGAAATAAAAGGAACCCAAATTGGAAAAAGAAGTAAAACTGTCATTGTTTGCAGATGACATGATACTATATACAGAGAATCCTAAAGATGCTACCAGAAAACTACTAGAGCTAATCAATGAATTTGGTAAAGTTGCAAGATACAAAATTAATGCACAGAAATCTCTTGCATTCCTATACAATAATTATGAAAAATCTAAAAGAGAAATTAAGGAAATGCTCCCATTTACCACTGCAACAAAAAGAATAAAATAGCTAGGAATAAAACATACCTAAGGAGACAAAAGACTTGTATTCAGAAAACTATAAGACACTGATGAAAGAAAATAAAGAGGCTACAAACAGATGGAGGGATATACCATGTTCTTGGATTGGAAAAATCAACATTGTGAAAATGACTACACTACCCAAAGCAATCTACAGATTCAGTGCAATCCTTATCAAACTACCAATGGTTTTGTTCTAACAGAACTAGAACAAAAATTTTCACATGTTTGGAAACACAAAAAACCCCCGTATAGCCAAAATAATCTTGAGAAAGAAAAACGGAGCTGGAGAAATCAGCTATACTATATATATACTATATATATATTATATATACTATATAGACTATATATATACTATATATATATTATATATACTATATAGACTATATATATACTATAAAGACATCAGACTATACTACAAAGCTACAGTAATCAAGACAGCATCGTACTGGCAGAAAAACAGAAATATAGATCAATGGAACAGGATAGAAAGCCCAGAGGTAAACCCACGCACATATGGTCACCTTACTTTTGATAAAGGAGGCAAGAATATACAATGCAGAAAAGACAGCCTCTTCAATAAATGGTGCTGGGAAAACTGGACAGCTACATTTAAGGAATGAAATTAGATCACTCCCTAACACCATACACAAAAATAAACTCAAAATGGATTAAAGACCTAAATGGAAGGCCAGACAATATAAAACTCTTAGAGGAAAACATAGGCAGAACACTCTATGACATAAATCACAGCAAGATCCTTTTCACCCCACCTCCTAGACAAATGGAAATAAAAACAAAAATAAGCAAATGGGACCTAATGAAACTTCAAAGCTTTTGCACAGCAAAGGAAACCATAAAGAAGACTAAAAGACAACTCTCAGAATGGGAGAAAATATTTGCAAATGAAGCAACTGACAAAGGATTAATCTCCAAAATATATAAGCAGCTCATGCAGCTCAATATCAAAAAAACAAAAAATCCAATCCAAAAATGAGCAGAAGACATAAATAGACCTTTCTCCAAAGAAGATATACAGATTGCCAGCAAACACATGAAAGGATGCTGAACATCACTAGTCATTAGGGAAATGCAAATCAAAACTACAATGAGGTATCACCTCACACCAGTCAGAATGGCCATCATCAAAAAATGTACAAACAATAAATGCTGGAGAGGGTGTGGAGAAAAGGGGACACTCTTGCACTGTTGGTGGGAATGTAAATTGAAACAGCCACTATTGAGAACAGTATGGAGCTTCCTTAAAAACTAAAAATAGAACTACCATATAACCCATCAATTCCACTCCCTGGCATATACCTTGAGAAAACCATAATTCAAAAAGAGTCATGTATCACAATGTTCATCACAGCACTATTTACAATAGCCAGGACATGGAAGCAACATACATGTCCATCGACAGATGAATGTATAAAGAAGATGTGGCACATATATACAGTGGAATATTACTCAGCCATAAAAAGAAACGAAATTGAGTTATTTGTAGTGAGGTGGATGGAACTAGAATCTGTCATACAGAGTGAAATAAGTCACAAAGAGAAAAACAAATACCATATGCTAACATATATATATGGAATGAAAAAAAAAAGGTTCTGAAGAACCTAGGGTCAGGACAGGAATAAAGATGCAGATGTAGAGAATGGACTTGAGGCCACAGGGAGGGGGAATGGTAAGCTGGGACGAAGTGAGAGAGTGGCATGGACATATATACACTACCAAATATAAATTGATAGCTAGTGGGAAGCAGCCTCATAGCACAGGGAGATCTGCTTTGTGCTTTGTGGCCACCTAGAGGGGTGGGATAGGGAGGGTGGAAGGGAGACGCAAGAGGGAGGGGATATGGTGATATATGTATACGTATAGCTGATTCACTTTGTTATACAGCAGAAACTAACACAACATTGTAAACAATTATACTCCAATAAAGACGTTTAAAAAAAAGGAATAGTGAGGAAATGTCAAAAGTGAATTTGAGAATTGTACATTTAGCATTTAAGAAGAACTAAGAACTAAGAGAATCTGTGAAAACAACTTTTTAAGATTGATAATGTATTATTTCATTTTTCTTTCTTCACCACTTTCACATAACTGCACCTTGTTGGGGAACACGAGTTTTTAATTAGTTGATTTCGATTTACCTAGTGTTGCACACAGATTTTGTAGAGGAAAATACTGATACATATACATCCACAATAATCTCTTATGAAAATGGCTTCCATCTGATAATTGGTCACACTATCAGAAATTCATCCATGAATGGATAAAGAAGATGTGGTATACATATATGTGTGTGTATATATATATACATGTATATATATATATACACACAATGGATTATTGCTCAGCCACTAAATCATTCATTAAAAATAATGAAAGATTGCCATTTGCAGCAACATGGATGGACCTAGAGATGATCATACTAAGTGAAGTAAGTCAGACAGTGGAAGACAAATACCATATGATATCACTTATACATGGAATCTAAAATATTACACAAACGAACATATCTATGAATTAAAACCAGACTCACAGATATATAGAACACACTAGTGATTGCCAAGGGTGGAGGGGTGAGAGAAGGATTGGGAGTTCGGGATTAGCAGATGCAAACCATTATATATAGAATGGCTAAACAAGGTGCCACTGTATAGCACAGGGAACTATATTCATTATCCTGTGATAAATCATAATGGAAAAGAATATGAAAAAGAATGTATATGTATAACTGAGTCACTTTGCTGTACAGAAGAAATTAAACACAACATTTTAAATCAACTATACTTCAATAAAATTCCAGGGCTTCCCTGGTGGCGCAGTGGTTGAGAGTCCGTCTGCCGATGCAGGGGACACGGGTTCGTGCCCCGGTCTGGGAAGATCCCACATGCCACGGAGCGGCTGGGTCCATGAGCCATGGCCGCTGAGCCTGCGTGTCCGGGGCCTGTGCTCCGCAACAGGAGAGGCCACAACAGTGAGAGGCCCGCATACCACACACACACACACACAAAAATCCAAAAATAAGAGGAAATTCATCCATCAAAGACTTGGTCTAGGAATCAGAAGCCCTGGATTTTTGTAGCAATGCTGGCTATCTCTTAATGCAAATCACTTGATAACTTTGAGTCACAATGTTTTATTGAAATAAGAGAATTTTGCATTAGATTATATAAATTGTGTAGGAGTCTCTGTTGGCCTTTATGCCATTCCTGGCTTGCTATACCACCCATGGAAATAAATTAGACCAAAGATCCAATGTAATGCTGAGTACCAAATGATGAATGTAACCATCAATTTTAATGGAAGAAGAAATGTGAGTGAAACAAAGTACTGAATAAGTTGGTTTGGTTTTATTAAGAATTATTGGATCATTGTATTAATCAAACACAGTTATTATGGGAAATTTCAAGAAAACTCTACTAGATTCTTTAAGAAGCTAATAATTATTATTTCTCCATCTAAAATAATGTTTTTTCAAGCCACTGTTTTTTGAGCTATGATTCACTATGTTTATGGAATCAATTTAATGTACCATGGCCATAATTAAGAAAAAAATTATAATAGAGAAAAATAAAGTAGAACAGGAAAGAATAGAGAAGCAGCATGAAGGGATTTTTCATACTAATATACACATATGCTAGTACTGTGTTGCAATATTCAATGAATTTCTAACAGTGGATGTCAGTCAGAAGTTTAAAAGCTACTGACTGTCTTAAATATCATTGTGGAATACTGTTTTTTCAGAGGCTTGAAACCACTGATAGGCCAGGGGAATCTAGCAAAAAATTATAAAATAAGAGAAAGTTATTTAATTTTTGTTGTGTTTCCATTTTCTTCATTAAAGGAACTGATAAGCCTGATGGAAATTAAAAAAGAAAATTAAGTGTTTTATAGAGGAAAATTAAATCTGAGTTGGATACGAAGTTGATTAGAGAATATACAGTCATTTTAAATAACCCCAGTTGTCCAAATTTAGGCGAATTTCACACCAGGATGCTAAAAGTTTTTAATATAAGATTACAGTAAACTTAAAAATAGTATTTTAAATAGAAAATTTCAAACATTGAAAAAAGCAGAGAAAATAGTAAAATGAGTATCCAAATGCATATTTCCCAGATTCAGTGATTATCAACTTATGGTCAGTCTTGCTTCATCTATACTCTCCTTCCCAACCCCTTTTCTTCTCAAATTATTTTGAAGAACATTCCTGTCATCATCATTAAACGAATAGAAATGAACAATAATTACTACAGTTAGTAAGTATCCTGTTAGTGTTCATATTTTCAGTAAACTTCTACAAATTGAGGGACCACAATGAGATACCACATTATACCTACCAGGATGGCTAAAACCAAAAAGAGGTAATAATAAGTGTTGACAGGGATGTAGAGAAGTTGGATCCCTCATTTGCTGTGGGTGGGAATGGAAAATGGTGCAGCCACTTTGGAAAATAGTTTGGCAATTCCTCAAAACATTGAAAATAGAATTAACATATGATCCCATAATTCTACTCCTGGTTATATACCCAAAAGAAATATATATATATACACACACACACACACACACACACACATATGTGTGTGTATATATATATATATATATATATATAGATATAGATATAGATATATATATACATACATTCACACATACACACTAAACTTGTATCTGAATGTTTATAGTAGCATTACTCATTATAATCAAAAGGTGGAAACAACCAAAATCTCTGTTAACTGATGAATGGATAAGTGAAAGAGGTATATCCATGCAGTGGAATATTACTCAGCAAAGAAAAGGAATAAAGTGCTGATACATGCTGCAGCATAGATAAACCTTGAAAACATTATGCTACGTAAAAGAAGTCAACCACAAAGGACACATATTGTATAATTCTATGTATATTAAATGTCCACAATATGCAAATGTACTGAGACAACACGTAGACTAGTAATCACTGGGGGATGATGAGAGGAAATGGAGAAAAATAGACCACTAATGGATATAGGGTTTCTTTTGGGGTAAAAATACTTCTAAAGTTGATTTTGGTGATGGTTGCACAACTCTGTGAGTGTACTAGAAAGTATTCAATTGTACACTTTAAATGGGTGAATGTTATGACGTGTGAATTATATTTCAATAAAGTTATTTTTTAAATGAAGAAAAGGAAAACATACCAATAGACTAAAGGTATAGAGCTGTTCTTATTTCTGAAAGGTGAAGGAAGTGGCAAAAATTTCAAAGTTGATGGTTTCACATTTAGGTTGACTTAAGTAAGTATACATTTTTGAAAGGGAAAAAAATAAGGTTAGGAAACTATATATTGTAAGTAATTTTTTTGTCTCTGGCTAGGGCTGCAAATTTGAATTTCTCACCATTACAATCCCCTGGGCAAAATCCAGAGATAGCGCTGTTCAAATGACCTCTAGACTTCATCTCAAGATACTGTGTTTATCCTGCCAACACTGATCCCCAACCTCCACGAAATCACCTCATCATAGAGGACTCAGGGTTAATCATGCCTGTGTTATGTACTTAGGGTGATTCTTGTACAACTCAGATAATTGATACAAAAATGTCTTAAAAATCAAGGAATTGTGTTATTGCCATTATTGTTTGTGCTCTATAAGCAGCAGAATCTATTTGCAGAGAACTATATTTGATGTTTGACTAACAGACAATAAATAATTGCTGTGGATATGGGTGGTCTACCATGGCTGACCTCTGTCTCTCACTCAGCAAGCCTTGTACCATTCCTGGAACTGTACAGTGTAGTGTGTATTTAGCAAACAATAAATCCTATCACTGTGGCTTATTTATATTTATACATAAAGTGATAGAAGAGCTTCTTAAAACGGGTACACTTGTGTTCTTACAGGGGAGGCAAATCCTCCTTAGTGATGTAACCCTTCCACTTTCCTCCCTGACCCCTTTTTAATTTCTTAACTATAAATTATAAACTTAACTCTAAAACTTAAAGGGATATTTTCCCCCTGGAGGTTCAGTGGTTAAGACACTGTGCTTCCACTGCAGGGGGCACGGGTTCAATCCCTGGTTGGGGAACTAAGATCCCGCATTTTTGGGCTGTGCGGCATGGCCAAAAAATAAAATAAATTTTTTAAAAAGGGACTTTATTTTTTCTAGGAGTGGGGGAAATGAAAACTCAACCTCTCCTTTAACAGAGATTATAGAAAATCTGTATACATTTCACTCATCCCCCTTTTACATTTCGGGTTTCATTTTTCTCTGCCTTCCTCCTATTTACTCAGTATATGCCTGAATTTGTAAGAATTAAAACCTAAAAATGGTTCATGCATTTATACTTCTACTTGGCCTGATCTTTTCAGATTGAGCTGCTGTGACACCACGATCAAATCTTTATGTCACACCACCTTGCAGCTGGAAGCAATAGTATCTCTTATAACCTGCATTTACACACAAAGACAGTAAGGGAAATTGGAAAAGCCACAGAACCATGGTGAGTGAAGTAGCACAGAGGTGCCCAAGCCTAGCCATGTCATTTACCAACCTCAAGCAGCAATACTAATTCCAGACTAGCTCTGCTACTGGGTTTGAGTTGTCTGAAAATAATCAGGCTACAGCCAATTTTGCTAAGGAATTTACCAGCACCAAGACTTCAGGCTGAAGGTCTTTACTGCCTATTGTTCCCTTGGTGCTGAGACAGATAAGCAGGGACTCCAGACATCTGACAGTGAGAGTATTTTCCAGGCTCACTAACTAGACTTTATTCTCTTTCTTAAACTCATTTACATCCCACTTCGTTGTGTATTAAAATTGGACCTCTTTTGTCCCACTAATTTTTGACAATTAGTTTGAAAAGTAGGTGATTTTTTAAGATAAATCTAAAATACAACATTTATTCCACTGAGTTTGAGCTTTGAGTTGTCTTCTGCTATTAGATAAGAGAAATAAAATCTCATGTTTCTAAGCTCTAATGATGGACATATGCCATCAAGGTAAAACCCTCAAAAGAAAATCTGTTTTTACCAGGGCACGTTAAATCTGGGGATAAAAGTCAAACGCAAAGTACGTGCCTACATCAATCATATCAGAACTTCGCACCCAAACATCTGTTAGTGCATGTCTTCCCCTTAAGGTATCTCTATTATAGTGAGGAGTGGTGTGTGTAAATGCATTCATGGCAGAGGCAAAAGCTGCTGCCCTGTTCTGCTTAGCTGGTCTCACTACCATCTGCTTTCTGTCTTCTCTTGCCCTGAGCATTCTTTGTACTTGCTGGGTGCTGATCACCTGATGCCCTGAGCCTTGGATGCTGGGGCTGGTGGGACACAGTAGAAGTTGAAGTAGGAACATCCTTGAGTTCTTTGTTGAAAGGAAATGCACAATTCAAGAAAATCAGGTAGAGTTGACAGGCAGGGTTCTAGAAGAGAGCTAGAACATGGAGGTCTGAACATAGAGGAAAGTCTAGGCTCAGGCAGGCACAGAGGGTGGTAAGTAGCCACATTTACCAGAGTCTCAGTTTCTAGGCTAGGAAAGGGAGGGGGTGGAGAGACAGAAGTCCCCACCAAGGGAAAGAGGAATGGAACCCTTCAAGGCAGGGGCTCAGGCCCAGGGGAAAAGACAGATGTGGAGTATGAGAGCACAGGGAAGAGGCAGGAGGCCAGTGACTGGAGGGAAGGCCAGGGGAGACAGCAAGTCCGCTGGTTGCAGAGTTATGCTCATTGTTACATCCAAATCTCTGAAATTGGCCCTCATTAAGAGTAGGACTTTTCCCTGAGGCCAGAGGGACAGGTTTCGGGGAACGAGCTTTCATAGAGGAACAGATAACCCTGGAAGTGAGTATTTGAAAATGTTCCAGGGGCTGGGCATCAGCTAGATCATTACAACTCCTCCTCTCCCTCTTAACTTCAATAACCCCTGTGTTCCTTCAGTACGGATGCCTTCTCTTAGGTATCAGGAAGAATGGAGTCTACTCAGACACATTCACAGCATATGGTGTAGGTAGGTATTACCTCTTAGCTCTCCAAATAGTCTGAAATGTGGTAAGTACCCCTTCACAACTTTAGAGGAATTTTTCAGAATGCTTTGGGAAGCCAGATCAAACTCTAGATGATGGCATCTCAATCAACATGACAAAGACAGTACTGAGTTCCTCGAGGGGAGGTGGGCCTTTACAATATTACTCATCACTGCACTACTATGGCTTTTCTGAACTCCACAGAAGCTAGAGAGTAGATGTTTTGCCTGAAATTTATCTGTGTGTGTGTATAATTTATTTCTTCCTTAGTCTTTTCAATGTTTTCCTCATTTGAAAATAAATGGGCTTGTAGCAGATGCTGTAGATGTCCCCCACCCCCTACCTCTTGAGAGCCAGGATGACTTCTGGTGGCTAGTACCTGCATCTTTGAAGGCTGTCCTCAGACTGTAAGAACCCATTCTGGCCTGGAAGCACAGTCACAGGAAATACCTGGGACTAAAATCTCTTTCATGGACACAATCCTAATCAATGTCTGACTGGCTGTGGTTGTAAACACCCCAGCTCTCTCACTCTTGGTGGGGATAATTCTGAAGCATGTGTTTTACAACAATCAGAACTTCCCTGTTGGGTCAAGCTGGTGGTAGTTGGCTTAATAATGTTCCCCTCAGCTGTGCACCTAAACCTCATCCCCCCAAAGTAGAGGCACTCAATCCTTGACTCTGCTCCTAGAAGACACACAACCAAGAGTGGGAAATCAATCATTTTTGTGCCATTTTGCTAAATGATTTTACATATTGATGTTTGAGTTTGATTTCCTGGAATAATTAAAAATTCTTTATCTGTTTAAAACATTTTTCACTAGAAAATTATGTCATGATGACTAAACATTCAAGGATATTTTAAAAGGTGGATTACAAAACCATTATTTCTCTTCTAAAACTCGATAAATCCTGTTATGTATAATAACAAATTTTTAAATAAATGAATAAAATGCATTTGAAACTCATAAATTATATACTGTGACTTGACTACATCACACAGCACACATCTAAATCCAGTTTTACCAGCTTGTGTGAGACGGTGTAACAAAGGATTTGTGAAACACTCGGAAAGATACCCAGCGAGTGTTAAGTGTTCATGATGAGAAGTTCTTCCTGTAAACAAGCTCAGGTTCGACATCTAGAGTATGGGATTTGTGTACACCAGCTTTAAAAACAATGCAGACAATACATACCTAGGATTTACTCTCCTCCAAAGACAACAGGTAACAGGAGAACTAGTAATTGCAATGTTACATTTCACATTCTATCAGAAGTCCAAACACAGTAAGGCTGCATTTAAAGAGCCATAGGATCTGTCAGAAGGGAATTCAGAGACTCACTGAACTTGATTATAGCCACGTGTGTATGGAGATGTTGGAGCTGGTAGGGGCAGCTGAATCAGTGGTCTCACTATTAGTGATGTTTGTTTATTTGTTTAAGATGGGATCTATGTGATTTCTCCATTGCAAAGGTGCATCCTTCCTTTTGGAGCATTAAGTAGTCTCTGGATGATACTTTGAAACTGTGAAACTAACCTGTTCCCCAACAATGCTTCCTCCAATGTTTTGGTGCTTATGCACTTGCGTTATTGCCTGTCTGAGATGTGCCTTCATTGTTATCATAAACTCAATCTGATAACATCTGAATAACGAGTGAGGTATTTATAGCACCAAAGACATACTGGAACCAATTATGAAACTATTCTTAATATTCTCTGTAGGCCTTTTCAAAGAGGAATGTCTAGTGAATATCATGTACTTACTTCTTGTCTCTCATCAGGACTGTTTCTCCCTCCTCACATCAGAGTAATAGGGAATAGGGAGCCCAAAGTTTAAGGTCTTCTTCAGCATTTACAAATCCATGTTTGTGCTATGAACATCAGCACAACTGTACCATCAGCTTAACAAGAAAAATGGATGAAGGCTTAAAGAAACCTTTGGTTTACATAGTGCCTGGACTATAAAATCTCTGCTCAGGTACAACTGAATTCCATCATCTTCCCCTTTGGCAGAAATAAGCTATACATTATATAATCGCAGAAAAAAAAAAAAAATCCAGTACAGGTATTTTCTTCAGAGAGTAGCTTTGTGAGCCATCTGACTTGATATGTAAAGGCTAAACAAGGTTAATTACAGTGTGTGTACCAGGGCAGATTTCTGAGGTGCTGGGGTTTGCGGCTCAGGGCTGAACACTTCTGAATGTGTTTCTCTCTTCCTAAGTGTGTTGTGGTCACCTGAAATAGGCCATGATGGGAGTCTCTACACCACAAACCTTGCAAATGCGACAAATTGAGACATTTTCTTTTCCTGAAGAGCAATTATTAAACATATACCAGCGCACTACTGAATCTGGACTAACCTCTGCCCTGGTGTGGACCAGAAAAGGGGAAAGGGCCTACTGGAGAGTATGTTCTTAGAGTCAGAGGATAAGAAAAAGCAAGTAGTAATTCAAGTGCAATGCATTGTCTGGGAGGTCTCTTGGGGATTATGGTGTTGCCACAACATGTGGGTGTGAAACACCCTCTGCACAGCCTGGAAGACGTGGGAGGTGGAGCAGGTATCATCAGGGAGGTCCACAAGCATGCCAGAATAGACAGGAAATGTCATCAGAGATGTGGGTATCTTTCTTAGGAAAAAGAAATGCTAGAGATAAAAAACACTGTCACAGAAATGAAGAATGCCTTCCAAGGGCTTATTAGTAGATTAGACATAGCTAAAGAAAGAATCTCTGAGCCTGAGGATATATCAATAAAAACCTCCAAATCTAAAGAACAAAGACTGATAAAAAGAAAAGTGGAAGGCATATCCAATGAGTATGGGACTGTAAAAGTTGTAACATATGTATAATACAAATACCAGAAGGAGAAGAAAAAGAAAAATGAACAAAAGAAATGTTTGAAACACTAAGGACTGGTACTTTCTCCAAATGTCAGATACCAAACCACAGATCCAGGAATCTAAGAGAACACCAAGCAAGAAAAATGCCAAACATTAAACCTAGGCATATTATTTTCAGACTACAGAAAAATCAATGTTAAAGGGAAAAGGAAAATAATATGCTTGAGAATCTAGGATCTAAATATAAAAAATAAATAAAAGAAGAAAGTGCACTGAAGAAAGAATAAATGCAGATAAAATTAAAATTTTTATTTTCTTAATTGATCTAACAGGAGTAGATTGCTCAAGATAATAATAATGATTATGTATTTGATTACATATGCTTATGTAAATATCTTATGTGTTTATATATATAAGTACATATAAATAAATAAATAGGTAACTATATAAGGATAACTATATAAATAAATATAAGTAAAATAAAAATAAATGCATGTAAATGAAATATAAGTGAAATAATAACTGCAATGACATAGCGGATGAGATGAAAAATTAGGATTATTTGGTTAATATAAGGTACTCACACACCCTATGAAGTGGAATAGCGTTATTTGAAAGTAACATGAATTAGTTGTAAATATATATTGCAAACACTAGGACAACCACAGAAAACTCTTTTTTAAAGAGGTAGAATTGACATGCTAAAAAAGGAGAGAAAATGGAGTCACATTAAAAGCTCAATTAAAAACTTTTAAGGCAAAAAAAAAAAGGAAAGACAAAAATAGGAACAAAGATAAAGGGCAATAAATAATAACAAAGATGTTAAATATTAATCCAAAGATATCAATGATAACTTTGAAAGTCAGTGGTCTAAATGCACCAATTAAAAGAGAGAGACTGTCAGAGTGGATTAAAAAATGCAATCCAACTATATGTGGTCTACTAGAAACCCACTTTAAATGTAAAGATTAAAAATTCAGAAATGGAGAAAAATATTCCATGCTAACACCAATGAAAAGAAAGCAGCATAGCTATATTAATTTTGGACAGAGAATTCAAAGCTATAAAAATTATTGGAGAAAAAGAAGGGCATTACATACTGATAAAGGGGTCAATTTCCAAGAAGACATAACAATCCTTAAGGTGCATGCTCCTAACAAGAGAGTGTCAAACTACATGAGGCAAAAAATAATAGAACTGCAAGTAGAAATAAATTAATACACTAACATAGTTGGAGACTTCAACACTTCTCTCTTACAAATAGACAGACAGAGCAGGTAAAAAATCAATAAGGACAGAGTTGGACTCAACAGCACCTCTATCAACTGGATATAATAGACTAATTCATCCAACAGCAGCAGAGAACACATTCTTCTCAATCTACATTGAATATTCATCAAGATAGATCAAAAACACACCTTGACAAGTTTAAAACAATAGAAATAATACAATGTCTGAGCTCAGAACACAGTGGAATAAAACTAGAAATCAATAACAAAAAGATAACTGGAAAATCCCAAAATACATGGAGATTAAACAACACACTTCTAAAGAACACATGGGTCAAAGAAGAAATTTCAAGAGAAACGTTTATAATATTTTGAACCAAATAAAAATGAAAACACAACTTATCAAAATTTTGGGGATCCCACCAAATAGTGCTAAGAGAGAAATGTATAATATTGAATGCATATAGTAAAAAAGAAGAATGATCTAAAATCAGTAATCTAAGTTTCCTCCTTAGGGAACTAGAAAAAGAAGAGCAAATTAATCCAAATAAGCAGAAGACAATAAATTATAAGTATTAGAGCAGAAATCAATAAAATTGAAAACAGAAAATCAATAAAGAAAATCAATGAAAACAAAAGCTGTTTCTTTAAAAAAAATCAATAAAATTGATAAACCTGCAACAAGTCTACCTAATTACTAATATCAGAAATGGAAGAGGGGACATCACTAGAGATTCTGTGGAAATTAAAAGGATAATAAGGGAATTCTATGAACAAGTCTAGGCTAACAAACTTGATGGCTTAGATGAAATGCACCAATTCTTTGAAAGACACAATTTGCCAAAACTCACCCACAAGAAATAGACAATTTGAGTAGGCCTATGCTTATTAAAGAAATTGAATCAATAATTTATTAACTCCCAATGTATGAAGCATCAGGCCCATGTGAGTTCACAGATGAATTCTACCAAATATTTAAGGAAGAAATTTTACAAGTTTTCTATCATCTCTTTCATAGGATAGAAGTAGAGGGAATACTCCCTAACTCATCCTATAATGCCAGCATTACCCTAACACCAAAACAAAAGACACTGAAAGAAAACTATAGATCAACATCTCTCATGAATATAGATACAAACATCCACAAAACAATATTAGCAAATAGAATTGAACAATGTATTAAAAGAATTATACAACTAAGTGGGTGTTATCCCAGCTATACAAAGCTGTTCAACACCTGAAACTTATTAATGTAATCCATTAACCAACAGGCTAAAAATAAAAAGAATCATGATTATATCAACAGATATAGAAAAAGCATTGAAAAAAACCAAAACCCATTTTTTAAACATCTTTATTGAAGTATAATTACTTTACAATTGTGTGTTACTTTCTGCTTTATAACAGGGTGAATCAGCTATACATATACATATACATATATCCCCATATCTCCTCCCTCGTGCGATTCCCTCCCACCTTCCCTATCCCACCCCTCTAGGTGGTCACAAAGCACCAAGCAGATCTCCCTGTGCTATGTGGCTACTTCCCATTAGATATTTTACATTTGGTAGTGTACATATGGCCATGCCACTCTCTCACATCGTTCCAGCTTACCACACTCCCTCCGCTTGTCCTCAAGTCCATTCTCTACTTCTGCATCTTTATTCCTCTCCTGCCCCTAGGTTTTTCAGAACCATTTTTTCTTCTTTTCTTTAGATTCCATATATATGTGTTAGCATATCGTATTTGTTTTTATCTTTCTTATTTATTTCACTCCGTAGGACAGACACTAGGTCCATCCACCTCACTACAAATAACTCAATTTCGTTTCATTTTAGGGCTGAGTAATATTGCATTGTATATATGTGCCACATCTTCTTTACCCATTCATCTGTTGATGGACACTTAGGTTGCTTCCATGTCCTGACTATTGTAAATAGAGCTGCAATGAACATTGTGGTACATGACCCTTTTGAATTATGGTTTTCTCAGGGTGTATGCCGAATAGTGGGATGCTCGGTCATATGATAGTTCTATTTTAAGTTTTTTAAGGAACCTCCATACTGTTCTCCATAGTGGCTGTATCAATTTACATTCCCACCAACAGTGCAAGAGTGTTCCCTTTTCACCGCACCCTCTCCAGCATTTATTGTTTCTAGATTTTTTGATGATGGCCATTCTGACTGGTGTGAGGTGATACCTCAGTGTAGTTTTGATTTGCATTTCTCTAATGATTAGTGAGTTGAGCACCCTTTCATGTGTTTGTTGGCCATCTGTATATCTTCTTTGGAGAAATGTCTATTTAGGTCTTCTGCCCATTTTTGGCTTGGGTTGTTTGTTTTTTTGATATTGAGCTGCATGAACTGCTTGTAAATTTTGGAGATTAATCCTTTGTCAGTTGCTTCATTTGCAAATATTTTCTCCCATTCTAAGGGTTCTCTTTTCATCTTCTTTATGGTTTCCTTTGCTGTGCAAAAGCTTTTAAGATTCATTAGGTCCCATTTGTTTACTTTCGTTTTTTATTTCCATTTCTCTAGGTGGAGGATCAAAAAGGATCATGCTGTGATTTATGTCATAGAGTGTTCTGCCTATGTTTTCCTCTAAGAGTTTTATAGCTTGTGGTAAATGGGGGTGTTTCCTTAATTTCTCTTTCAGATTTTTCATCATTATTGTATAGGAATGCAAGAGATTTCTGTGCATTAATTTTGTATCCTGCTACTTTACCAAATTCACTGATTAGGTCTAGTAGTTTTCTGGTGACATTTTTAGGATACTCTATGTATAGTATCATGTCATCTGCAGACAGTGACAGCTTTACTTCTTCTTTTCGGATTTGGATTCCTTTTATTTCTTTTTCTTCTCTGAATGCTGTGGCTAAAACTTCCAGAACTATTTTGAGTAATAATGGTGAGAGTGGACAACCTTGTCTTGTTCCAGATCTTAGAGGAAATGGTTTCAGTTTTTCACCATTGAGAACGATGTTGGCTGTGGGTTTGTCATATATGGCCTTTATTATGTTGAGGTAAGTTACCTCTCTGCCTACTTTCTGGAGGGGTTTATCATAAACAGGTGTTGAATTTTGTCGAAAGCTTTTCCTCCACCTATTGAGATGATCATATCGTTTTTCTCCTTCAGTTCATTAATATGGTTTATCACATTGATTGATTTATGTGTATTGAACAATCCTTGCATTCCTAGAATAAACCCTACTTGATCATGGTGTATTATCCTTTTAATGTGCTGTTGGACTCTGTTTGCTAGTATTTTGTTCAGGATTTTTGCATTTATGTTCATCAGTGATATTGGCCTTTAGTTTTCTTTCTTTTTGACATTTTTGTCTGGTTTTTGTATCAGGGTGATGGTGACCTCAAGAATGAGTTTCCTCCCTCTGCTATATTTTGGAAGAGTTTGAGAAGGATAGGTATTAGCTCTTCTCTAAATGTTTGATAGAATTCGCCTGTGAAGCCATCTAGTCCTGGGCTTTTGTTTGTTGGAAGATTTTTAATCACAGTCTCAATTTCAGTGCTTGGGATTTTTCTGTTTATATTTTCTATTTCTTCCTGGCTCAGTCTCAGAAGGTGGTGCTTTTCTAAGAACCTGTCCATTTCTTCCAGGTTGTCCATTTTATTGGCATATAGTTGCTTGCAGTAATCTCTCATGATCCTTTGTATTTCTGCAGTGTCAGTTGTTACTTCTCCTTTTTTCATTTTTCTTTTCTAATTCTATTGATTTGAGTCTTCTCCTTTTTTTTCTTGATGAGTCTGGCTAATGTTTTATCAATTTTGTTTATCTTCTCAAACAACCAGCTTTTAGTTTCACTGATCTTTGCTATTGTTTCCTTCATTTCATTTTCATTTATTTCTCATCTGATTTTTATGATTTCTTTCCTCCTGCTAACTTTGGGGATTTTTGTTCTTCTTTCTCTAATTGCTTTAGGTGTAAGGTTAGGTTGTTTATTTGAGATGTTTCTGGTTTCTTGAGGTAGGATTTTATTGTGATAAACTTCCCTCTTAGAACTGCTTTTGCTGCATCCCATAAGTTTTGGGTTGTCATGTTTTCATTGTCAGTTGTTTCTAGGTATTTTTATATTTCCTCTTTGATTTCTTCAGTGATCTGTTTGTTATTTAGTAGTGTATTATGTAGCCTCCCTGTGTTTGTATTTTTTACAGACTTTTTCCTGTAATTGATATCTTGACTCATATCATTGTGGTCAGAAAACATACTTGATACAATTTCAATTTTCTTAAATTTACCAAGGCTTGATTTGTGACCCAAGATATGATGTATCCTGGAGAATGTTTTATGAGCACGTGAGAAGAAAGTGTATTCTGTTGTTTTCGGATGGAATGTCCTAGAAATATCAATTAATCCATCTTGTGCAATGTATCATTTAAAGCTTGTGTTTCCTTATTTATTTTCATTTTAGATGATCTGTCCATTGGTGAAAGTGGGGTATTAAATTCCCCTACTATCATTGTGTTACTGTCAGTTTCCCCTTTTATGGCTGTTAGCATTTGCCTTATGTATTGTGGTGCTCCTATGTCGGGCGCATGAATATTTACAATTGTTATATCTTCTTGTTGGATTGATCCCTTGATCATTACGCAGTGTCCTTCTTTGTCTCTTATAATAATCTTTATTTTAATGTCTTTTTTGTTTGATAAGAGAATTGCTACTCCAGCTTTCTTTTGATTTCCATTTGCATGGAATATCTTTTTCCATCCCCTCACTTTCAGCCTGTATGTGTCCCTAGGTCTGAAGTGGGTCTCTTGTAGACAGCATATATATGGGCCTTGTTTTGGTATCCATTAAGACAGTCTATGTCTTTTGGTCAGAGCATTTAATCCATTTACATTTAGGGTAGTTATTGATACGTATGTTCCTATTACCATTTTCTTAATTGTTTTGGGTTTGTTTTTGTAGGTCTTTTCCTTCTCTTGTGTTTCCTGCCTAGAGAAGTTCATTTAGCATTTGTTGTAAAGCTGGTTTGGTGGTGCTGAATTCTCTTAGCTTTTGCTTGTCTGTAAAGGTTTTAATTTCTCCATCAAATCTGAATGAGATCCTTGCTGGGTAGAGTAATCTTGGTTGTAGGTTTTTCCCTTTCGTCACTTTAAATATGAACTGCCACTCCCTTCTGGCTTGCAGAGCTTCTGCTGAAAGACCAGCTGTTAACCTTATGGGAATTCCCTTGTGTGTTATTTGTTGCTTTTCCTTTGATGCTTTTAATATTTTTTCTTTGTATTTAATTTCTGATAGTTTGATTAATATATGTCTTGGAGTGTTTCTCCTTTGATTTATACTGTATGGGACTCTCTGCACTTCCAGGACTTGACTATTTCCTTTCACATATTAGGGAAGTTCTTCAAATATTTTCTCAGTCCCTTTGTTTTTCTCGTCTTCTTCTGGGACCCCTATAATTCGAATGTTGGTGCGTTTAATAGTGTCCCAGTGGTCTCTGAGATCGTCCTCGATTCTTTTCATTCTATTTTCTTTATTCTGCTCTGAGGTAGTCATTTCCACTATTTTATCTTCCAGTTCACTTATCTGTTCTCCTGCCTCAGTTATTCGGCTCTTGATTCCTTCTAGAGAATTTTTTATTTCATTTATTGTGTTGTTCATCATCGTTTGTTTGCTCTATAGTTCTTCTACGTCCTTGTTAAACTTTTCTTGAATTTTCTCCAATCTATTTCCAAGATTTTCGATCATCTTTACTATCATTACTCTGAATTCTTTTTCAGGCAGACTCCCTATTTCCTCTTCATTTGTTTGGTGTGGTGGGTTTTTACCTTACTGCTTCATCTGCTGTGTGTTTCTCTGTCTTCTCATTTTGCTTAACTTACTGTGTTTGGGGTCTCCTTTTCTCAGGCTGCAGGTTCGTAGTTTCTTTTGTTTTTGGTGTCTGTCCCCAGTGGCTAAGGTTGGTTCAGTGGGTTGTGTAGGCTTCATGGTGGAGGGGACTGGTGCCCATTTTCTGGTGGATGAGTCTGGATCTTGTCTTTCTGATGGGCAGGACTGCATCCGGTGGTGTGTTTTGGGGTTTCTGTGACCTTATTATGATTTTAGGCAGCCTCTCTGCTAAGTGATGTTGTTGTGCTCCAGTCTTGTTAGTTGTTTGGCATAGGGTGTCTAGCACAGTAGCTTGCTGGTCATTGAGTGGAGCTGGGTCTTAGCATTGAGATGGAGATATCTGGGAGAGCTTTCACCGTTTGATATTACGTGAAACTGGCAGGTCTCTGGTGGACCAGTGTCCTGAATTCCGCTCTCCCACCTCAGAGGCACAGGCCTGACACTGAGTTGGAACACCAAAACCCTCTAAGCCATACAGTTCAGAAAGAAAAAGAGAAAAAAATAAAGAAAACTAAAATAAAATAAAGTTATTAAAATAAAAATATTAAAAATGTATTTAAAATAGAAAAAATTAAAAAGTAATAAAAAAGAGAAAGAAAGAAAAGAGCAATCAAACCAAAAAACCAACCCACCAATGATAACATGTGCTAAAATCTATACAAAAAAAAAGAAAAAAAGAAAAGGAGAGACAGAACCCTAGGACAAATGGTAAAAGCAAAGCTATACAGACAAAATCACACAAAGAAGCATACACATGCACTCACAGAAAAAGAAAAAAAATATATATATATATATATAAAGGAAGAGAACAACGCAATCAATAAACAAATCTACCAATGATGATAAACTCTAAATACTAAACTAAGATAAACATAAAACCAGAAACAAATTAGATGCAGAAAGCAAACCCCAAGTCTACAGTTGCTCCCAAGTCCACCGTCTCAATTTTGGGATGATTCGTTGTCTATTCAGGTATTCCACAGATGCAGGGTACATCAAGTTGACTGTGGAGATTTAATCCACTGCTCTTGAGGCTGCATGCAAAAATTTCCCCTTCTCTTCTTTGTTCGCATAGCTCCTGGGGTTCAGCTTTGGATTTGGCCCCGCCTCTGCGTGTAGGTCACGTGAGGGCATCTGTTCCCCACCCAGATAGGATGGTGTTAAAGTAGCAGCTGATTAGGGGTCTGTGGCTCACTCAGGCCGGGGGCAGGGAGGGGTGCGGATGTGGGGTGAGCCTGCTGCAGCAGAGGCCAGCATGACATTGCACTAGCCTGAGGCGCACTGTGTGTTCTCCCGGGGAAGTTGTCCCTGGATCACGGGACCCTGGCAGTGGCAGGCTGGACAGGCTCCCAGGAGAGGAGGTGTGGGTAGTGACCTCTGCTCGCACACAGGCTTCTTGGTGGTGGCAGCAGCAGCCTTAGTGTCTCATGCCCGTCTATGGTGTCCATGCTGGTAGCCGCACCTCATACCCATCTCTGGAGCTCGTTTAGGTGATGTTCTGCATCCCTTCTCCTCGCGCACACCGAAACAATGCTCTCTTGCCCCTTAGGCAGGTCCAGACTTTTTCCCGGACTCCCTCCCGGCTAGCTGTGGTTCACTATCCCCCTTCAGGCTGTGTTCACGCAGCCAACCCCAGTCCTCTCCCTGGTTTCTGACCTCCAAATCCTGAGCCTCAGCTCCCAGCCCCCACCCGCCCTGGTGGGTGAGTCTCAGGCTGGTGGGTGCTGGTCGGCATCCATCTTCTCTGCGGGAATCTGTTCACTTTACCTTCTGCACCCCTCCCTGTTGCTGCGCTCTCCTCCATGGCTCCAAAGCTTCCCCCCGCCACACCCCCGTCTCTGCCCACGAAGGGTTTTCCTAGTGTGTGGAAACTTTTCCTCTTTCACAGCTCCCTCACAGAGGTGCAGGTCCCATCCCTATTCTTTTGCCTCTGTTTTTCCTTTTGCCCTACCCAGGTAAATGGGGAGTTTCTTGCCTTTTGGGAAGTCTGAGGTCTTCTGCCACATTCAGTAGGTGTTTTGCAGGAGTTGTTCCACATGTAAATGTATTTCTGATGCATTTGTGGGGAGGAAGCTGATCTCCACGTCTTACTCCTCCGCCATCTTGAAGGTCTCTCCCATCACCCATTCTTGATTAAAAAAAACCTCTAAATAAACTACAAATAGAAGGGAATGTCTTCAACTTGATAAAGAGCATCTACAAACAAATCAAAACCTTCAGCTAACATCATACTTGAAGGTGAGAAATGACACTTGCCTACTAAGATCACGTAGGAAATAAGGTTATCTCGTCCCATCACTCCCTTTTAATGTCATAGTGGAAGTACTGAAAAATGCAATAAGAAGAAAAGGAAATTAAGGTATATAGATTAGGAAGAAGAAATAAAACTGCATTTGTTCACAGATGATATGATCATTTATATAGAAATCTGAAAGAATCAACAAAATTAACTCTTGAAACTGATAAGCAAGTATAGCAGTGATAAAGGACACAAGGCCAATATGCAAAAGTCAATTGCTGGGCTTCCCTGGTGGTGCAGTGGTGGAGAATCCGCCTGCCAGTGCAGGGCACACGGGTTTGAGCCCTGGTCTGGGAAGATCCCACATGCCGCGGAGCAACTAAGTCCGTGCGCCACAACTACTGAGCCTGCACTCTAGAGTCCGTGAGCCACAACTACTGAGCTCACACACCTAGAGCCCGTGCTCCACAACAGGAGAAGCCACCACAATGAGAAGCCCGCGCACCACAACAAAGAGTAGCCGCCGCTCACCACGACTAGAGAAAGCCCGCGCACGGCAACGAAGACCCAAAGCAGCCAAAAATAAATAAATATAATAAATATATTTAAAAAAGAAGTCAATTGCTCTCCTATATAGCAGTAATGAACAAGTTTGAAATTTGAAATTAAAAACACAATATCATTACATTAGCACCTCCAAAAATAAAATGATTAGATATATATCTAACAACATATGTGTAAGGTCTACACAAGGAAAACTATAAAATTCTGATGAAAAAGATCAAGAGCTAAATAAATGGAGAGATATTCCAAGTTCATGCATAGGATTACTTAATATTATCAAGATGTCAGTTTTTCCCAACTTGATCTATAGATGCAGTAAAATCCCGATCAAAGTCCCAGCAAATTTTTTTATGGATATTGACAAAATGATTCTAATGTTTATATAGAGAGGCAATGAGATAAATGAGGTAATGAGGTAAAAAGCTAATAAAATAACTGTGAAAATAATGGTAACGATATCATCTATATTCATTATTACATCTGACACTCCAATTACTTCTTACCGTTACACTGACACAAATACAGCCTGCTGGTCCACTTAGCAAGCAAAAAGTATGCACATGTAAAAAAAAAAAAATGCATGTGTAAAGAGTCAATGTAGGATTCTGGTTTTTGGCAACATGGAATCTAGATAGAAAAATTCCCTGGTACAAAGGGTTAGCTCATAAAAATTTAAGACACATCTTAAGTTCCCCAACATATAAGTATCTACAGGGTACAAAGAAGAGTAAACTGAAAATCAGAGGAATAAGAAGGCATAGACTACTTTGATGTATTGGTAGGTTTTACAATTCGTGGTAACTAAGATGTACATTTAAGAACTAAGGGTCCTACAAAAAACTTGGGTCTTTAAATTATATACTCTCATTTATAGGGTCAAATATTAATTTAAACATTTTACAGTACATGAATACAAAGAGATGGAAGAAGGTAAGACCTTTCTTTAACATATAAACTAGGTGGTACCTGCTCATACAAGATTATAATTCAAATTTATACTAATTTGCAGTCTAGTGAAACTGAAGCTGATGAATTAATAAATAAAAGAGGGTTCATCATGGTAACATTTCTGGGCCCCCAGCAGATGTAGGGTTTTCCATAGAGAAACCTAGTCAAGAAAAGTTACACAGAATTTCCAGTATAAAATCTTGCTTAACATAGACATGAAAATAAGCCATTAGGAGCAAAAGTCAGGCAAAAGAACTAACAAGATATTTCATAAATAAAATATTTCTGAATGTAGAGACTAAAAAAAAAAAAAAGACCCACAATGCTATAGAAAGGAAGGAAATTATGAAGGTAAGAACAGAAGGCAAGAATTTGGTAGAGAGAACCAGTAAATCCAAAAATCATGTTTTTGGAAAATATTATTAAACAAATTCTTGGGAAGATTGATGAGATCTCTCAAAGGAGCTATATGAACAAAAGACTAAAATGGCATCAAAGGCATAATAAAGAAAATCTAAAGAAATGGAGAATGATAATGTAAATATGAATTTATGAAATAGTAAGTTTCACACTATTGTATACAGAATTCTAGCTAAATTTATGAAGTTTTTTTTCCAAATTTATCTATAAATTCAATGCAATTACACTCAAAATTCAAACAGGAATTCTTATGTAGCTAGAAAAGCTAATTCAAATATTCATATAAACAGCAGTGTTAAGAGTAAAGAAAACAATTTTGCAGCAAATGATAGGGAAGAATTTTTCTAATCAGATGTAAGTATTTAGAAAAAAAGCTGTTAAGCCAGTGTGGTAGTGGGAAAGGGACAGACAAATTGACTGATGAGGCAGAAAAAAGAACACAAAGCAGGCTCACATACAAAAGGAAATTTAGAAATAGGAAACCTTGCAAATCATTGGGAAAGGAATAGTTCAATGGCGTTGGAAAAATGAAAGAGAAAAAAATTTCATCCCTAACTCATGCCTTATCCTAAAACTCAATTCTAGGTGGGCTAAAGCTATAAAAGAAGAATTAAATGCATAAAACTTTTGAAAATGTATGCATAAGTTTGTGATTTCTTAAACAAGACAATAAAAGCATAAGTCCAAAAAGAAAACACTAGTACATTTGATTTAATTAAAATAAAAATTGTCATTGCCTCAAAAGTCACTGGGGTGGGGGTGGAGTGAAGAAAAGAGTTGAAAAGATAAGTCACGGACTGGGACAAAATACTTGCATTGCACATAACTAACAAAAGATGAGTGTCCAGAATATGTAAAGAACTTCTTTCTATATTAGTAATGAAATGAATCATAAAAATACAAACATCTCATATGGACAAAAAAAATAGGAGTGGATATGCAAGACGATAATGCATGGGTGGCTACATGAGTAACTAGTAAAATATAAATGACTGTAAGAAGTAAATGTAAATTAAAAGTAAAATGAGATAGATTTTCACATCCATAAGATTGGCATTATTTAAGAAAACAATGTCTGATGCTGCTAAATATTATCATGGATTCAGAGTAGAGAGGTCATATATACACTTATGGGGAGAATAATGGGTTAAAAACCTTTGGGAGACTTGTTTGGCAATATCAATTAAAGGTAAAGGTCTGTTTATCCTATGATATGGAGATTTTTAACCCTAGAAAATGTCAATATATATGTGAGAGAAAACATATAGAAAAGTGTTAATGGTGCAATGGTTTTAAGGGTATATCTATACAATACATCTTGAGCTACATCTGTCATCATGAATAAATCTCAAAAACAAATACTGAGCGAACAAAATATTGAATCTGTACAGAAGCATCTGTAGTGGCCTGTGCTGGGCAGGGTTAAGTCACCCATCAGAGCCTGGAAGGCCAGGGTGTGAACAGGAGCGATGGCGTGGTCCCCACCAGAGACAAGATCAAACTAAAATTTTGAATACAATTTTGAATAACAAGACTGAACTTTTCTTTTTTAAAGTCCTTTCATATAATAGTGCCTTATAAAACTAGGATTTTACTGCTTTATAGAAATTTTACTCATTTTTCCCTTAAAACTTCATTTGTATTGAAAAGACTCTTTCAGACAAAAACCAATTCAATATTCCCCAATTTTTGTGAGAGATTTTCTTTATATATATTTTTGCATAATTTAACTCTTACGGAAATTGGAAATTTTATTTAACATAAATTTTGTGATAGACATAAATATTTCATATTTTTGTTCCATAGGTAATTTCCTTTCCCTACTGATTTAATATTAAGAGAGTTCAATGATACAGAATAGTTGATATGGAAGTTGGCCTTCTCAGAAATCAGAGTTGTAACAATTCACATCTTTTCTGTACACATTCTCACACAACCAGAAGATATGCACCTTCTAAAATTATACTAAAGTTTTGTTTTCTCACAAGATGGACATTTTTCCACAAAGCGCCAACATTTAGAACATTTCCTAGTTAATGAAAAGACAGCAACAAAGCACTTTTCAAATGAGACTCAATTTGTAAATGATCAGCTGCCCCACAAAGTTTTGTTCAAATTCATATCTCAGAATAATTGCAAATTACTACATGGCATGAACTGTCATCGCATAGGAGAGAGATCATTAAGACCTGAATTAAGACTGTGGCTGCAGTGAAAAGAAGATATTAGAATATTCTGAATCCTTCTCCTGCTAAAGATCTGCATAGAAAGTAATACCTTTACAATTGCCATCCAACATTATGATATGACTCTAAGTCTAAATTTTTGTAGTTTTCCTCAAAAATTGTCTGTTCAAATCTTTCAAGATTAGATGCCCTTATAATTTTTATTGCTGCTGACAGTGGAAGATATTTAGTATATATTTGCCTTTAGTATCCATATTATTTGTTTTACTATTACAAAAGCAACTGGTTTTCATCACAGAACGTTACAAAACACCAAAGGTATATTAATATAAAAAGTAGCATCTGAAAGAAAACCACTGACATCATCTTGAAATATCTGTTTCTATCATCTGGTAGTGCTGGTAATATTCACTTGTGATGTCATTTTAATGGCGCATTGTCTTCCATTTTATGTATAAACAGAAAATCTTATTTCCAATTTTGTTATATTTATAGGGTTTCTTATTTTTAACTATTAGAAATGAAAATGTTGAAAATAACGAATCTATTTAAATCTATGTTCATACCCTTAAATACTTTCTTATTTTTAATTCCCAAAGCATGGAATTACTAGTTCAAAAGATATACACATATTTATAGTTCTAGATACATACCTCCGAATTGTCAACTACAGAGGTGTATGAGAGTGTGCAACTTCCTAGATCCTTGCCCAGACGGTTGTTTCCATTGTTTATATTTTTTTATTGCCATCCCATGGTGAAAACTGATAAATCATTATTCTAATTTGAATTTTTCTGATTAATCAGATTAAGTATGTGTTCATATATGTTCATCAGATCAATTTTCCACTTATCTCTCTTGTTTCTCAAATTTCCAAATTATATGTGGAAATAGAGGAATTTGTAGCTTTAAAAAATACTCACTGGAGAAATTTATGTAGCAGAAATCTAATTTATCTACTTAGGTCACTGTCCTACCAGCCTATGCCATGTAGAGCTGGGTGCTCATGGACCCAACCACCTAACTCGTCCTGGGGTTGGTCTGAGAGTGAGAAGTGGTGAAGCAGCCCAGCACTGATTATCCAGGGACAGACAATCCACAATGTAAAGCCTACAGTGTCCATGTTGTTTGGACATTTCCAGTTCTGTGGGCAAGGGCATATTTTGCTCACAGTGACCTAGCCCTGCATTTTTCTTGAGAAGTTCCTCTGCAGATGAATTTCACAGCAAGGGCTCTATAACGGAATCTGAAGTTATTAATCAACAATTATAGTTTGGTCTTCATTTCACTCCAGTGTGGGAATAAGAGAGATAGAGTTGAGGATCCTGGCTTGTTCAATTTAAAAGTGGAAGAAATTTAACTTGTTTAAATCACATTTCTCCAGGGATAGGCCAGAGACAACCTTGTTAGTGACAGAGTTCATTTTTTCCAAAAATGCATCTCTTCAGTAGGGAATGAAGACACCGAGGTGGAACTTTAGAGCTCCAAATCCTCCTTTAAATTTCTCCTCCAAGTTTATTTATCAACTGTGTCCTGTTTACATCACTGGAGAGTTCTATTTTCCTCTACTAAATGAATTCATTTCCTCATAGGGATCATGTTTTATTATAAAGTATATGTTACATACTTATCTTTTATAGTTATGTTCAATAACAATCATAATCACAACCACAAAGACGTTCATGACAGGAAGTAATTCTAAGAGGTGATCTTGTCTCATCACCTTAGTGTGCAGGTATGAAAAAAACACTAAAGGAAGTGTATTGAGATGTGGCTTGGTGACATGCCTGTCTTCCACAATAGATACTAGAACGTCTCAGGAAGGACTTTGCCGCACTCATCTGTATAGCTCTAAGGCTTAACATGGTACTTGTCACCCACCTGGAAGGAGTTATTAAATCTCCACAGACTTTCTAAAAGTTGAATATAACTTCCTGGGTGACATCAAACTCAAAGTAGTATAACAGCTTATATTTTATTACTATTACAAATGCAATTGCTGTTTATTATAAGAAAAAATTACAAGATACTGACTGTACTTAAATGTAACAGAAAAATATAACAATCTGGCTGCTCATAGAACACTACTAAAATCACTTTGAAATATTGGTGTGTATAATCTTACTAGGAAAACAGTCCCCTTTGATGCCGTCTTAATGATTGCATTGTCTTCCTTCATAAGTATAGAAGGAAATTAGAGCAGAAATTCCTAGCTTGGTTTGACTCTTCTCACTGAAAACTCATTCACGTTTGAAATTTCTTCACACATTAAAAATAGGTGGTTTCAATATGTAAAAATTAGAGGGAGGGGAGTAGGTTTAAATTAACATGTATGCGGTTTCATGCTTTTCATGTAAATGATTGGCTTGCAAGATAAACTGCAAAACAATTCCAGAAAAATGTAATAGATAAAGCAACAGATCAAGTCCTGGTGGGCAAAATAGCCTAGTTATTCTCATCTTGTTTGGAGGACTTTAATGTCATTCCTTGTTAAATGAATAGTCATATTTATACATGGACACGCTTATTTATTCAATTAATGTTAACTGAGCCCTTACTAGGTGCCAAAGATTGGCACGTGGTGCTGGAGACCTGGAAGTGAATCAAATGTGCTTAATAGCCTCCAGAAGGCCAGAGTATTTTGGCTGCAGGTAAGCATGTTAGAAGATGATTACATAATGTCTTATAAGTGCTGAAATGGGAAAAGGTAGTTGATATAATAGCAGATCTAATGCAGCTTGAGTATATTAGTAAAGTTTTCTAAGAAGAGTTGATGACTAGCCAAGTCTTGAGGGAAAGAAAATGACCATTAATTGAACCATAAGTGGGTCCACAAAATACACTCACACTCAGAGACACTGTGGTCAGTTGTAGAATTAAAACAAAACATAGCTTAAAAAAATCACAACTGGACCAAAATCTGTTAAATTATATTCAAACAGAACTCTAGTACTGACCATTTGCTTGGGCAAGTCATTTAGACTCTCTGAGCCCTTGTTTCTTTAACTGGCAAATGTAGATAATAGTATATATCTCACGAAATTGTTGTGATGATTAAAAAATTAGAAAAAGTGAAGACGGCTAGCACAATTTCTTCCCCTGGAAATATGGTACCAACTGAATAAGACTTAGATTAATCTGAATCATGTAAGCAAAATGCAAGACACGAGAGATGGATAAGGCATGAATTCTTTCTTCTAAGTACATATAGGATAGTTCAAAAGATATATACTGATACAATAAAAAATATATAAAATACATTGTGTAATGCATAAATGCACCATAAATATATTTAATATATAACATGTGTAATGTAATTTGATACTAGGCTTAAGCTATAATATATATTATATAACATATATAGTATGATATATATTTAGGTATATACCATATCTAATATATATAGTTATATATGTTATATACTATAATATATATTAACATATTACTCATGTATATATAATATACAAAGTACTATTCATCTTACATAATTGAATGCTGTCATTTAAGAGTGAAAATATTAGTTAAAAATTCAACAATAATGTCAATAACATAAAAACAAGAAAATCAATTGCTAATATTTCTTGAGACCTTAGTGTGTACCAGAAACAGCTTAAGAACTGTGTGCACTACCTTCATTTATTGTCACAAAAATGCCGTGAAATAGATATTATCCCCATTTTACAGATGAATGTATTAAAGATCAGGGAATTAAAAATACAATTCTAAAAGCCTATAGCTATTAAATGTCAGATCCAGGACTAAACTCCACCCCATACCCTTAACCATGCCACTAGGTGTTTTTGGAAATAAATGGAACAGGAAAACCATAATTGGCTGGTGCAAAAGGTGGGATTCTGCGTCAGGCTTTGAAGAAAATTGTTCCCTCCCTCCCTGACTGCCTCTGTCCCTGCCTCCCTCTCTTCGTTTCTTCCTTCCTAACACAGTGTCAATGTTCATATTCTAGGGCCTTGACTTACAATTTTTTGAGCATATATTTTGTTCAAAATTTAGTCTGGGATCCAAATATCGGAAACCCAGAATTAAGGTGAGGCAAGCGAGGAGGTGCCCCAAAACTCAGTAATTAAGATAAGTAATATTTACCACAATATTTTAAAATATAAAAATTAATGAAAGAATCCACAATCTATCATGAACAAATGATTAAAATTTTAAAGACAGGATCCAACGCAGTATGTGCAGGACCTTACCTCCCTAGCCTTACCCTAATGCCAGCCACAGTGCCAATAAAACTTTAGTTACAAAATAGGTGGCCAGTCTTTGGGCCATAGTTTGTTTATTTGATTTTTTTAAGATTGCATTAAATATTACTCATGTCAATTACTGAGTTTTCTGGCATCTTCAATTTCGTGCCCAAAGTGAATGCCTCACTCATCTCACCCTAGTCCTTCCTCCATAATCTGAAGAGAAAATCCAATGATAACACTGGTCAAAAGGTAGTGGTTTCGGTAACAGTGGGGTTGAGGGACCCAAAAGCTTCCCTAGTGGAACCTGGTTGACCCTCTCCTTTGACCTCCCCCACTCCCTTTAACTCCACACCAACGCAGCAGCAGCTAAGATTACAGGAACTTCAGGGAAACCTCTAAGACTGGAGAGCATTGAATCTGGGAAAATGGAGACCTTTCATACAGAATTTGAATCCCTAATTAGGAAAAATAAAAGCATGTTATTAGTTTAATTCCTGTGTAACTACTCCACATTATGGCAGAGATAAAATCTAAATGTCAGCTAAGTAGATGTTTTCCAGATACATCTTGAATCTCTAATCGCAGTTCTTTTTGTCCCTGTAGCTTTTTTCTTTTTTTTCGGGGAGGTAGGTCATGGTTTTGTTTTACATTTTCATTTTATATGCAGTAGTGTGTGTGTGTGTTTGTGTGTGTGCATGCGTGTGTGTGTGTGTGTGGCTGAAACTAAGATCTGTTGAATCTCCTTTTTCAGGTTGGCACCTACATAATTAAAGTTTAAAAGAATATCCAAATCATCAGTGTGTTTGCTCCTCAAAAATCCTTCATGAGAAATAAGGAACAGTGTCTCTGAGAGCAGGTTAGAGGTGAGTGTGGGTGTGTTTCTGAGGAATCATAAATGTTTCATCCCTAACACTCGTCAGAGGACTGATCTTTACTTCCTCTCTGCGGGACTGACTGATACCTTCTTCATGTTTAATAGGTGTTTCCACACATACGATGTGTGAGTCTTAGTGTGTTGACACACATAAGCCTAACTGTTGACACGAATAAACCCTGTCCCCTTCCCCACACACATGTGCACCCAGAGACAGCCACAAACACAAGATCTTCCATTAAATGCCTCTGTTTTCTTCTTTGCCTAAATGTGATTTCCTCAACTAAGAGTTACTTATCACTGGTCCTAAAACCTCTAAAATTCCAGTCCTTGGAACCTTGGCAATATAATATCCATAAGGAGGATATATTCCCCCATTCATCTATTTAAGAGTCCTGTCACACAAAAATGACACCCAGAATTCTTAATAGAACTATAATAACTTTGGGGACATTCATTCCAATGTACTACAGACCACAAATTACAGTTTCATGGGCAGTTGGAGAACTTTTTTTTTCCTTGAAGGAAGATCAGACTGCCAAATCTCTAACCTAGTACACACATGCACACAAATGTGGACATATCCAATAATATAAGTAGAAGAGACACTAAACTTCAATTTTTCTGTTTTTTCTTCAATTTTTCTAATAGTATTTAGAGGGACACAATCTATACCCTGGTTTACCTCTTAAAACCTATATAAACTTGGACAATTTTCTCCGGATAAAAAGCCAGGTATGTTAATTATACTTCACTCAAAGGATTATTATCAGCATAAATTGGGATCACATACATGATTCAAGGGCTGAACCAGTATTAATTGGGACTGTTTAATTTTGTGAGCCTCTCTTCCAAGAGGACAGTGGGATGCGTTGCTGGGTGTGTCTGCTGTGTGGTCTTTCAGTGATGAGGTCACTGCCTAATAGTTTTCTCCATGGAGAGGATCTGTTTATGACGGTGAATACTGAATGAACAGATATCAGAAGCAGAGATGCAAGAATAAAGTGGAGCTGGCAACAACCGGGGGTAATTTCTCATCACTGGGTGACATGATGCTTCAGATCATTTTAGTCTCCACAGTTGGGGGAGAGGTCAAATTTATTATTTTGGAATGGACACACAGCCTACATTTCTGAAAATGGAAAGACATGGATCAAGGAGAAACACAGGTGTGAATTTCCTGAGTAAACAAATGTTTCCAAACAAACTCACTACCATGCTTGGTCTTTAGAATGTGTATATCTCACAGTATACATGATCTTCCTTTCCCAGTGGGCAGTTGAAGGAAATGTAACTTTTTATTTAGTTGTCTGTATCTAGTTAATCACCACTTTCTATACTTCTCTGTATGTCAGGCTGTTCATTAGGCGGTGGGAACATAAAAGCTGTGAGTTTCTTGTCCACAGTGAACTAATAAGGCGATAATGATAAATGACTTGTAAATGACTAACTTCAGTGGAGATAAGATTAGAGCAGAGAATGATAAATATTAATGCATAAATTTACATTTTACAAAGGACTTTCTTATCCGATAACTCAATCAACACACCAACCCTGTGAGATACTATGTGCATTTTCTCATTCTCTGTGGTGGGCATTTGCTGTATTTTCTAGCTGCTCTACAACTTGGAATATCCTTCCATTGTTTGGGGAGTTCTCCCTGTTATCACCCCACCATCCACCCTCTTCCAGCTAGAATCTGAACATGTGACCAAGATACCCATAATTAGAAGGACCCAGTCTGGACTTCAGTTTCAAGCAATAAATGAAAGTGGTGCTTCTGGTATAGAATAATGGCTTCAGTGGGGTTCCTGGGAGTAGCACTAAGTATGACCCTGAATGCTCAGTATGACTAGTGACACCCTCACCAGGCTGGGTTGGGAAAGCTTTGAACTTCGATCGTGGAAGCTCCATTTGTTCCAACTGTTTAGCTTTCCCAGTGATTCTACGAACTATTCAATATCTTTTTTAAGGAATTTCTTTATCTGTTTCAAATTGCAAATGTGAATTCTGTTATTTGGAAATAAGAACTCTGATTCTTCTAGCTATATTTTGCAGAAGAAGCAGCTCAATTTCAAAATGTGAAGAGACATCCATGATACTTACTTAGGAAATTATTGACATGTAACTCAGACAGGACAAGTGTATGACTCCAAACCCAAGTTTGTTTCCGTGACACCATGCTTTCTTATATTATAAAGCATGTCAGTTTCACAGCATGACTAACAAAATAATCTATGGAGAGACTAAGCCTGTAAAATACGGAGGAAATTAGTATCTATATACTCAGCCTCTAGTTTAGTTAGGTGAACATACATCTGAGATCACCCAGGGTTATCCATCCCTTTTCCCAGAAGTTTGAGTTAGGTGCCACGGTGAACCTAAAATACTGATTAATTTCTTTTTGTATTTGTTTGTTTTGTTTTTTTTCCAAATCAAGTTTTTAAAACTTCTTTTTGCAAAACCACTTCATTTTTATTTTTGTTTTCCCCAAGTTATTTTTTCCCCTTTATTGAGGTATGATTGGCAAAAAAATTTGTATATATTTAAGGGGTACAATGTGATGTTTTGATACATGTAGACATTGTGAAATGATTACCACAACCAAGTTAATTAACACATCTATCGCTTCACGTAGTTGTGTGTGTGTGTGTGTGTGTGTGTGTGTGTGTGTGTGTGGTGAGAATACTTGAGATCTACTCTGTCATCAGATTTCTGGTATACAATACATTATTATTAACTATAGTCACCATGCCATACATTAGGTCTCCAGAACTTATTCATCCTATAAGTGAAAGTCTGTCCCCTTTGATCAATAGCTCCCTTTTCCTCCACTGCCACACTCCTGGTGACAACTATTCTACTCTCTGTTACTATGAGTTTGACTTTTTTTTTTTTTAAGATTCCACATATAAGTGAGATTATGTGGTATTTGCTTTTTCTCTGTCTGACTGATTTCACTGAGCATAATGCTTCCTTTCTTCATTAGGTCATTAGAAATGTGTTGGACACACTCTGTGCAGAATGCTGCCTTTTGTGTAAAGTCCTGGGAAAGACAAGCAACAGTAACCCAGGGTCCCTGTCTGCCCTTTACTATCTCTGTGAACCTTCAGAAAATCACAGAATCTCCAAATCTCATGTGTCTTAGCTTGATTTTTTTTAAATATTAATTTTTTAATACACATTGAACTGATAGTTAGTAACTGAATTTTGTCTTACAGAGGAAAGATTCCAGTCACTTTCTGATAATTTTTTTCCAGAAAAATCTCTAAAAATTCAGAGAAAAAAAATGATGAGAGTGTGCTTGATATGGTGAAAAAAATGAAACATACTAAAATCATCATCATTGTCAATCATCATTACCAGTAATATTACTAAATTTTTTCCTAAAATTGCCGATTATATTAATTAAAAAGTATTACTCATATTCAAGGAAAAACAATAAGAGAGCTATAGTTTATATTGCTGAATAATTTTTTCCATTTAATTTTTATTTTATATTGGAGTATAGTTAATTAAAATGTGTTAGTTTCAGGTGTACAGCAAAGTGATTCAGTTATACATGTACATATTACCAAGCTTGATTATTAATAATACCCACATTGCTCTCAAAAGTGTCCCAGTTTAGACAATAAACTATATGATAGTCTTAAGGATGGTTTTTAAGGATCAGTGGTCAAAAAATTTCTGTTATATTAGTTAAAAAATATATATGAGCATACCATGACATTTAACTCAATCCTTTGGGAAAGGATGGGGATGGAGTAGAGGCAGAATCAACAAAGAATTCCTCACCTGGGGTAAGTTTATTTTCCAGTGAACTATACATTCTATAAATGGGATATTTCTTCTCACTCAGCAGGTTTCTTCTAGTAATGCACTTGGCATACCCAGCTATAGGTGCAGTTTCTAGAACTATCTCTCCCTCTCTCTCTCTCTCTCTCTCTCTCTCTCTCTCACACACACACACATACACACACACACACATACATACAACAGCCTCAAAGCTAAAATAGAAGAATCCTTTTGACATCTTCACTTCAAACTCGAATACTCAAATGTTTTACTATTTATATATCAAAAGGAAAACCTTTATTAAAATCCTTGATTTGCATATTTATAATTGACTTGAGAACAAAATAATATATTTCCCACTTTGCCATCAAAGTGTGTCGGTCAAAAGTTAGAGTAATTTGTGTACACTGCAATTATGTTTTGACAAATTAATTAATAATGAATCATCCACGTTTTGTATAAACAGAGCTTTCTTATTTTTTTAATTAGTAACTAGATGCTCTATCCTAACATATCCATGTGTTTCTCTGTGGGAATATTACAGGACCTCCGGCAAAGGAGTAGCATTTTGTTTTAAGTCTGAGAATGAGGAAATAGACTAAAATAAAGGACATCTGAATGAAATTAATATAAATCCAAACAGACTTAAATCTGTGTCTTTATTCAGGCTAATATGCTTTAAAAATTGGCTTTACTTTGTCATGCCAAAATACTCTCTCTAGAGTCACAAGTTGCTCAATTGCTTTGAGTTCTACTGTATATTTATAATTTATGTCTTCACTGCTTCCAGACTAGACTAGAGGCAGCTTGCCACAAAGATATAAGTGTAAATGTAGTTGTAGAAACAGATAGAGGTGTAGATATCAATGCAGATATATACATACCCACAGGAAAGTTAAAATGAAAACCAGGAGAAGAAGAAACTTTATGAAGAAAAGAGATGTTAGCTGTGTTAGGAACCAATTTGAAATTTATTCAGGACTCCCCAGGAGCCAAGACAAAAAAGGAAAAAGAATTGATTCTATAGTTACTAGCTCTCTGAAACTCATTCCGTAGAGAATTCATCATAATCTGCTCTAACAGGCTGTCCATCATGTACTGCATGAATGCAAATTTGGGCTGTCAATCTCGTCTCCAGTGTTCTCTTTAGAAGATGACAGTGATAAGCAAATGCATTCTCTCTAAGTAAAACTAAAGCCAAAAACGGGAATGTATATTCCCCAAGTGATAGTAATTTGATATGAATCAGGCCCCCTCTGCTGTCCTTACTACCAGGGCTTTCTTAGGAAAAATCATCCTTCGTTTTAAAATTACTGGATAGTAATAATAATTCAATGGATCATTACCAGAACCGTCATGACAACGTACCAAGTAGTACATTATGAGCGGTAAAGCTTTATACAGATAGCAGATGCCATTATTGTCATTGCTGTGTTTACTAAAATGTGTGGATGGGGAATATCAGAAGGGAAATTGACCAGTGCACAATTGACACCAATAGTCGTGGTCATCTGAGCCAAGTTTTCTCAAGCACTCCTAATTCCAACTTGTGTTCTTAACACATTTAAAAAGCCCAGATTCTAGCAAATCCCAATTTGAATATTTCACTGAACCCTTTAGCTCTACCCTTCTGTGAGGAGAAACAGGGCCTTTGGTAAGTCAGTTTTTTCAGGGCAAGGAACATTTTGCAGATGGAGCTCTGGTTGGTGTAGGAGAAGCTAGAGGGCAGATGAGATTCAGAACAACCACACAAAGCCTGCTCCTTCCTTCAGCTGTCCTGCTGCCTGTCTCGCTCCGTCTCTGTGTCTCACTTTCTCTTTGTGGTTCTTGACTTGGAATGAGCTGATACAAATTAATTTGCAATTTTTCAAGAAACTACGAGTTATTTCTTAATTTGATTTCAGTATCTTAAAGTTCCCAAAAGAAGTAGATATTTTAAATGCACAGCCTTACTCCACAGTGTGGGTATATTTTATGACCTTCAGCAATTTTATTAAATAAAATGGACAGGGGTAGATTCTGTAAACATTATCTATTTTAATAATAATAACATTGATTGGGAACTGTCAGGCACTGAAACTTGGGTTCTTTACATTCGTTATCTCATTTGCTGCTTTCAAAAGTTCTATCAGATGAGGTCTATTACTATCCCATTTTACATATCTGTAAACTGAGACTTAAAGAAAGCCAGGATTCAAGGCTTAGCTTTTGTTTGTTTGTTTAATTTTTATTTATTTTTGGCTGCGTTGGGTCTTCGTTGCTGCGTGCGGGCTTTCTCTAGTTGTGGCAAGCGGGGTCTACTCTTCATTGCGGTGCACAGGCTTCTTATTGCGGTGGCTTCTCTTGCTGCGGAGCAAGGGCTCTAGACACGTGGGCTTCAGTAGTTGTGGTGCACAGGCTTAGTTACTCCGTGGCATGTGGGATCTTCCTGGACCAGGGATCGAACCCATGTCCCCTGGTCCCCTGCATTGGCAGGTGGATTCTTAACCACTGCACCACCAGGCAAGTTCCAAGCCTTAGCTTTAATGTCACATTAAGAGAGGCTTTCTCTGACACCCTATTTAATGGAGCACTGCTAAGTTATTCCATATCAGATCACTCCATTTACTTGCCTTGTAGCATTTATTAGAATCTGCATTTGTTCACAGGTTTACTGACTGTTGTACGTCTCCCCTACAAGAATATAGGCTCCAGACACAGGAATCGGGCCTGTCTTGTCCACCTGTATCTGCAGCGCCTTGCACAGTGACAATATATGCACAAAACGCATTGTTGAATGAATAAATAAATGACTCCCAAGTGCAGGCATTTAAGAATTCTCTTTCCTCTGAAATTTGCTAAGTTTTCTTTTTTCCTGCGCACAAGGAAGGCATTAAGCAAATTATGAGTGCCTCTTGTGTGCTGGGAAGAGTTTATTTCGAATTGAGAACAAGAGCGTAAAATCATTTTCTGTAGGTCACCAAAGGCGCTCAATATATTCCCCAAATGAAAGACAGCCTTGGAGTTTACACGGCCACTTCATGATATTTAGCCCTTTGATCCCTGAAGTCTTTTAGCGCTATTTGATCCGAAGCACGGCTGAAAGCTCAAGGAAAATGCATTGTGCCAATAAATATTTATTTTCATCTCTTTTCTGCATGCCGACAAGCTTCTTCCATCTAAACTGTTTTAAAGGTGGAAATTAAGTTGATCATTTGAATGGCTTTGCGAAAAAACAAGTGGGGAAAGAAAAAGCATTTCCGAGGCACAGTCTTTGCTTTTCGGCTGTGTTACTACGTATGAACTGCTCTGAACTGCTTAAAGTGCAAGAATCTGATTTTAAGAAATTCAAAGACTTAAGAGTTCAACAAGCTCAATTAATGCCTTGTAGTACAGGTAGCAAAAGCATCTCATCCTCCCTTTACCTTTTGGTGCAGAAAGTGTTGGGCTATCTTTTCACCACTTTCCCCACGACTTGTACATCCCTAAACACACACACACACACACACCATCTTCCTCTGGCTAAATCCTTCTCTGGTTCAAGATATAACTGATATGTGACCTACCCAAGAAAGCCTTCCTCCCCCAGTCCCCTCCCCATGTTGTGCACGTTCCTCTCATCCCTGTTCCCATAAAACTTTCGTTATTGCACTCATTAAGGTCTATTACCTCTACCTGTTTAATTATCTTACTTATGTGAGATCACTTATAGCAACAACTATGTCTTGTTCATATCTGTATCAACAGTATCTATCTCCATGCTTGATGAATAATAGGTTTTAATAAATATTTGTTGAATAATTAATAAAGGAGAAGACTGAATCTAGTTTCTTTTTTGGAGAATAGTGGGTGGCCAATGAGTCTGGATAGAATGTATTCCATGAGAATACATTCCTGGTATTCCTGGTTTGTTCTGATTTCCAGTCCCTATTATTATCCAGACCGTGAGCTGGAAACTAACGCAGTAAAACCACAGGTGCTTATAACAGGGTAGTATAGAGCAGAAAAGGCAAAGTGAGAGCAGAAGAGGTTCACAGGGGAAGACTGCTTTGACAGTGTACATGGTAAGGGAAGAGATCAATGACACTTGAATCGTAAAGGAGATTTTTCAGGTAAAATTTAACCTAGGACTTTTTTTTTTTTTCCAAACTCCAGGGCAGTTTCTGTAACCACTCTGAGTGCTAATACAACGGGGCAGTGCATTGCTCTGAAAAACACACCTTTAAAAAAGACTGAGCCTCCTTAAACTTTAACTTTTGCCAAGATCTGTGTAAAGATGTACATAGAAAAATAAATAATAAAGACTTGAATAGAAACTGGGGTGTTAAACAAGTACAAACAGAAGGAATGTGAATTTTTGCAGGAATTTTCCAGTCCTATACAAAGAAATAACAATTCCAGGACACAGTGCATGAGGCATGGATCAGAACTGGACCCAGAGATGAAACAGCAACATCACATAGCCAAGGTCATGAAAGGAAAGACAGTTTTCCAATAGCATCCCTTGGCTAATGATTTAGCTAGTTTTTAAGGTTAAGGAATTAAAGTTTATAATAAATATGTTTACACATACATATTTTATTTATCTGTTTAGTATGTAAACTGAATGTAGTGCATTTCACAATGCAGATTCTTTTAGGGTATTGGACAAATTATACTTTGACTATGATTATAAAGTTCGGAAACAAGTTTAACTTCCTCTCCCCTTCTTCTGCCTGCATCGCTTACCTCAGGCACAATCTACATATAGGTGTTTTAACCAGCCTTGCTTGGATTACGCCTACACAACTCTATACGTGTTGTTTCCTCCCTAAAATGCCTACATTAACTTCTTCATGTGACTAACTCCTATTCATCCTTTGGAACACAACTCATTCATCACTATATCATTTCCTCTGGGAAATTTTCTTTGATGTACTGTTTTGGAATCATGTTCCAACTCCCTGGTCCCCCTTGTACCCTTTATGTAGATGAATCTTATTTTATTTACCTGTACTTTTTCAAAGGACCTCTACATAGTGTTTCTATTTTTGCTATTAAGATAAATCTGCAACGAACCTTCTTTTAACTCACACCTTTGCATATTTGTAGAGAATGCTCTGGAGTAGCTTAAGTGCCATTAAAATCACCTGCTTCTTGAAATAATTTACTTCTGAAAACGTCTGGCACTGTTTATGTGTTATGTTGGCTTCTTTGCTTTTTGAGAGGCAATAATTAATTTTGATTGTTGTATTTTTATAGAAAATTGTGTATTACACAAAATTTTTACGTTTTTAAAAAAAATTTTTTTTAAATAAATTTATTTATTTATTTTTGGTTGTGTTGGGTCTTTGTTTCTGTGCGAGGGCTTTCTCTAGTTGTGGCAAGCGGGGGCCACTCTTCATCGCGGTGCACGGGCCTCTCACTGTCGCGGCCTCTCTTGCTGCGGAGCACAGGCTCCAGACGCGCAGGCTCAGCGGCCATGGCTCACGGGCCCAGTTGCTCCGCGGCATGTGGGATCTTCCCAGACCAGGGCTCGAACCCGTGTCCGCTGCATTGGCAGGCGGACTCTCAACCACTGCGCCACCAGGGAAGCCCACTTTTTACATTTTCAATGAGATTCTCTGTATCTGTGGTTATTTTCTCATTTAATTCTTATTTTTAGTTATTTTTTACTCCTCCCTTTCATTACTTGCTGTTTATTTGTTTTAGCAATTATGAGATTCATTTATCAAGTCTATTTCATCATTTCATAATACATTAATTTATGCTTTGATCTTTATTGATTCCTCATTTTGTTTTCCATACAGTCCTTTTTTTTCACCTATAAAATTCTTATGGGAAGTTCAATTCATTTATTTTTTAAATTTCTTTTGAAATTAACATTTTTTTATTATATATTTTCCCTCTGAATGTAGCTTCAGCTCCACCTTATAGGATTTAGAGTGCTTTTATTATTGTTATTATCTAGATGTTGATCCATGGCAGTTTTTATTTCTTCTTTGACATTAGAGTTTATCTTTTTTTTTTTTTTTTTTGCGGTACGCGGGCCTCTCACTGTTGTGGCCTCTCCCGTTGTGGAGCACAGGCTCCGGACGCGCAGGCTCAGCGGCCATGGCTCACGGGCCCAGCTGCTCCGCGGCATGTGGGAACTTCCCGGACTGGGGCACGAACCCGTGTCCCCTGCATCGGCAGGCGGACTCTCAACCACTGCACCACCAGGGAAGCCCTATTTTTTCTTTCTTTAAACTTTTTATTTTACATTGGAGTATAGTTGATTAACAATGTTGTGTTAATTTCAGGTGTACAACAAAGTGATTCAGTTATACATATACATGTACCTATTCTTTTTCAAATTCTATTCCCAATTAGGTTACAGAATACTGAGCAGAGTTCCCTGTGCTATACAGTAGGTCCTTGTTGGTTGTCCATTTTAAATATAGCAGTGTGTACAGGTCAATCCCAGACTCCCTAACTATCCCTTCCCCCCGCCACCCTTCCCCCCTGGTAACCATAAGTTCATTTTCTAAGTCTGTGAGTCAGTTTCTGCTTCAACTATGGCCATACCACCCTGAAGGTGCCCGATCTCGTCTCATTATTTTTTCAAAAGTCAGTGATACCTTGCCCAATATCGTCTTGGTCCACCTGAATTTATGCGTGGATGCAGACAGTTCCCAGAATGTTTGCAGTTCCCCCACCCCAAAAACCTGAATTTGCTTCTTCTCCTTTTCCTGAAGCCTTCCTCCAGTACCAGGATTTTTCACTGTAGCATGGCAGAGTGGATGCCAACTCAGTCAACTTCATCACTGAAGGATGGGAGTCAGTAGCTCCTGCTTTCTGGTAGGATTATTCTGAGGTGTGTTGCACATTGTGCCTTTGATCCAGGGCTCCATAGTAGAAACCAGATCATTAACATACTGGATTTTCCTCTTTTTTATCCCACTTTCCCCTCTTCCTCCCTCATCCTCTGAGATCAACCCTCCAATAAAGTATGTGCACCCACATTTTTGTCTTAAACTAAGTCAACCTGGTACACATTTAAAGATTTATATATTCATCTATGTCAGAAAAAAAGATTCCCTTTTAGATTTTTCTATTCCATAATGATTTTGGCTATTTTATTTAATAACCCCAATCTTCTTGTGAGCACCTAACTTCCATGTCGTTCATTTCATCTTTAATTGTTTTCTTCTTGGTCCATTTCAACTGCATTTTGTAAGTTTTTTTTTTTTCCCAAAATTTTTCTTCTTATAGTTAACTCTATTTTCTACAACTCCATTCTGTACATTGCTGCATTTGATGTGGTTTTAAATACTCTAGCATCATCTGTTTTCATTTCTTTCCTTAGTGTTGCCATTTTCCACTTCATCTCATGTTCTTAATTTAGTATCTCCTATGGGGTAGCTTGCATTTTGTCTCAGGTTGGATTCCTTGGGAAGCTGTCTGAGATGGAGTTTAGTGTGAAGGATGTTTATTAGGAAGTGCTCTTGGGATCCACATGTGTGAAGGGTAGAAGAATAAATTGGGATTGGGCAGAGGGAGAGATCAAACTCTGGGGTAGTTCCAAGTGATAGCATCAGCCAATCTCAAGGGGAGTTCTGGAGTTAAAATGATTCATTAGTTATGTCATCTGTGAAGCCAAAATGCCCAGGCCTTCATAACCCTTTCTTGGTTGGTCAGTGGCTGTTGGCCACCCTGGGGAGGGTTTGAGTTAAAGTGAGATGGGCTCCCTGTAGCTGGGGCAATCCCAGGCTGTCAGCTCTTTGCTGTCAGCACTCCTACCAGCTCGAGCAGCAAGTCCTTCCTTGGGGACAACTGGGTGGCACACCTCCGAGTCCATGATTATTCACTCTCCAATCATTGGTTTTTTTTTTTAAATTAATCAATTATTTTTGGCTGTGTTGGGTCTTCATTGATGCACGCAGGATTTCTCTAGTTGCTGCGAGTGAGTGGGGGGCTACTCTTCTTTGTGGTATGGGGGCTTCTCATTGCAGTGGCTTCCCTTGTTGTGCAGCACAGGCTCTAGGTGTGTGGGCTTCAGTAGTTGTGGCACACAGGCTTCAGAAGTTGTGGCGCATGGGCTTCAGTAGTTGTGGCTCACAGGCTCTAGAGCGCAGGCTCAGTAGTTGTGGTGCATGGGATTAGTTGCTCTGTGGCATGTGGGATCTTCCCAGGCCAGGGCTCGAACCTGTGTCCCCTGTACTGGCAGGCAGATTCTCAACCACTGTGCCACCAGGAAAGCCCCCAATCATTGTTTTTAATTCATATTTATTTTAATTTCTTTGAGAGTTCAATTCAGTAGCTGTTGAAGTTTTTCTTTGTTTCTTTGATTATTTCTTTTAAGAACATCAGCTTTCATCTTCATTATGAATTTGGTCTTCCTTTACTGTGGGCAGTGGCCTGTTTAGTACACTCTTTTAGAGGAATCATCTTTGCCTGTTATTCATTAAGAATGGACTGCTTTTTCTGAGCCATCTCTTTACTCAAGAACACTGTGAATGGAATTTTCTTAATTTGTGCGCCCTTTACCTAGGCACTGTTTCCATTTTATTCTCTTAAAATTTATACTGAAGGGCTTGATATTGATAGTGTAGAATGGGTGTATAGTCACTGGATCTTGGGAAGGTACGGAGTGCTATGTGTGAGTAGTGAGTTAGAGCTGCTTGTAACCAGCATTATATCACCAGGCGTCAGGGAGGCTGCATATTTACTTAAGTCATACACATCCTGAAGCACTTGTCCTCCTGCTATTTACTTAGTGCTTGCTGATTGATTCTTCAGCTCTCAGTTCAAAAGTTACTCCTCAGGAAAGTTGTCCCTGATCCCTTTAACCAGGTTATCCTCCCTATTATAAATTCTGACAGTAGGTCTTGAAAGCAGGTAGAAAAAAATTAATTGAACTGACCTTCAAGGAAGGAATATTTGCAAGTCAATTGATGGTCCTTGGGAATATAAGGCTAACTGGGGCACAAAACATGTCTTCAACACTCTCTGGTATTTTATTTTTCTGTTTTCACAGTACTTAGCACAGTTCCCATTTTACTGGTCTTAGCATAATTTGGGATCAATATATGTCTCTCACTAGACATGAGATTAGAGACAAGATTTGTTTGCTCACCACTGTATCTTGGCACATAGCACCGTGCCTGGTACCGGTAGCTACTCAGTAAATTTCAGTTGAATATAATGTTGAATAAATTGATGTATTTCTGAAAAATTGTCTTGCCTACCCAAAGTTGGTTCATTAGATTTCCAATTCCATATAATTTGTTACCAATGCTTGTTTCATAGACTTTGAAATGCTAAAATATTTTAAAGTACTCTAAGGACGTCATCAAATAGCTGATGAAGACTTGTGGTTCTCAATACCACTATTGAAAAGAGGTAAAAAGCATAGTCCTTGGCTTTGCGAGGCTTTCAGTCAGAGATAAAACACTATTCAGACCAACAGCACATCCAAAGAAGGGCCCATCAATCACAAACACCAGAAAATTCATGTGTACTCATCATTCTGGTGAATGTTTAAGATGAGTGAATGGGAAAATGTACTCATTTCTTATCAACATTTTCAGGTTAGTAAGAGAGAACTTGGACGTTTTAACATCAAACCAGTTCATCAGAAAAATGTCAGAGCGATTTTTCAGGTTATTGGAAGAGTGTGCTTTTGCCTTTTCTATCTTGTGGTGAAGCCTCCCAAAATCACCCAAGGGGAATTAACCTTTTAAATTTCATGTTGTTACAAAAAGAACATTCAATTTCTCCCAGCCTTCAGAGAGTTTTTATTGGTGATATCTGCACAAACTAATTTGTTTCCTCTAAATTTACATGTTTTCAAAACAACAACACATTGTATGCATTATAAATTCTATGTTCAAGCTTAAGGCAGCTCAACTATATTTACTGTTTGAAATATATTTATGTTCTGGCAACCTAAAAAATATCTCACATAAAGGTTTATTAATGTCAAATACTTTGAAATATTTTCCCACCAAAATCTGATGGTCTTATAAGTCTTTATTTTGTTCTAAAAAAAAAAAAAGAAAAAATCTCGATTCTCCCTTCCCTGGAAAATAACTGAATGTTCAGTTTATATGTTCTGACTATCAGTCCTTTTTCCCCTGGAGCTCTTTTCCTTCTCAGACAATATCTCTGCTCCTTTTATTGGCTCTTCAGTCTGAATGTTGCAATTCCCATGGAAAGCACTATTCTGTCCACAATGGCAAATTGCACACCCCTTAAAAATACTAAAACCCTGCTAAAGAGCTATAGTCCAGTACATTTTAAAAACATAAATGTCTTCCTTCTGCTATCTTACATAAGCAGGAATTCACTCTATGGAGTGAAAAGTTCACTGCCAGATCACTAATCATTTAGGGATAGAAAACAACTGAGTGTGAAACAGTTTCTGAAAAGTCTAAATGAGCCATTCTGTGGCTTCTTATCTCTACTTCAAAGAACTCTTATTATTTCTTTAATTTTGAGCATAAAACGTCTTTGATAAATTGTCTTATGTTGCTAGGCTGACTTACTGAAATATACAGACAAAGTAGCCAGTCACAGAGAGGGAAACCAATTCACAAAGAGATAAAGGGACTTATCCAGTACACTAATCAAAACTCTTAATTGAAAGCAACAGAAGCTAAAGAGGACAAACCTGTGCAAAAGGGTATTGAGATGCTCTCTGGGCAGGATAAAAGCCATATTTTGAGGTAAATAATCAGAGGTAACACCCAAAATCGTGTCACAGAACTGGTCCACTGAAAATACTGCCGTCTCCCCTGCTGGGCTACTGTGACCTAGCTTGAGTTGGCAATTCTGCCCACTGGACTGTGGGCAGGTCTCTCTAGAATTACAGCCCTTCCCATCCCTAGAAATCTGACGCATGGCAACTGCTACCACCCTTAATGAAACCAATTCTTTCTCATTTCTAGTTCTTTGCATCTATAGCTGGTGATTCAAATTCTGGGTCAGTCAAATCTGGCAGTCTGGGTCATACATCGGGGTTGCAAGTAAAGCTAGAAAAAAGGCTGGGGAGGTAACTTTCTAAAATTTTCAAGTTCTATAGTGAGAGGCAAGGTTTGTTTAAGGATTTGGGAATTTCATAAACATTGAAAGCAAGTTAGTATACTGCATGGGACTACATAGAAAGAAATGTTCTCTCTCTTTCCCTCTCTCTCTCTCACTCTCTCTTCATATCTATAAACAGTTTGCAAGAGTAATACATGCCATATAAAGAAATGTACAAATCCACAAAGGTTATTTCAGGAGTCTCTTGGAGCTCTGAACACTTGTACATGGTTGGGCTGCACTGAGAACTGCCTTATAACTGCTTTATACAACTGGAGAAGGAAAGCCATTTTAGACTTGGCAATTCCAGCGTGAAAACTGTTCACAACAACAGCAGCAAGTACTGTTGACTGGACGACTGTACAGGGAAAGAAATCCAAGAATGATGTGAGGATACAAAGATGAGAACAAATTCATGTGGGAGAATTACCTCCTTAACGACATAAGCAAGAAGTTCTCTGGGACATGTCAAGAGGAAGGTATGATCTATCCTGTAATCTACACCAGTTACCCTGAGACCTCCCCTTGGAATATGTTACATTTAGTTAATTAAAGAGTTGATTCCCTCACAGGTGATAACACTAGTTTGACAAAACATGGGCATAAAGAAGGCCAGGTTGTTCTGGCCTCTTCCTCACTCCCTCTCCCAGCACCCGCTACCCCTCAATGCTGTGTTCCAGCTCTTGTGTAATTCCTTGGGCCTTTAAGAAGGAAGAATAAATAAAATGGCGTATGACACACCTTCACCAATACTAAGTAATAATGATATAATATATTTAATTATAGATCTAAGAAGATCCATGTAAGCATGAATAGTTTAAAAATGTCACATGTACTGAAAATGCAGAAAAGGAAGTGACTTTAAAAGGTGAGAAAAAGATGAGAAAAAGGGGAGAGCAAAATAAAATCACTGATTATAAGTAATAAGTGGAACCAAAGAATACCATTGAAAGCTAACAAACTACATAATAAAATGTTAAGGGAGAAAAATGACATCGAGGGTACTTATGAAAGTCATGAATATAGAGGTACCACTAGAGCAAAAACATAAATCTGACTAAATTTCAAAAAAAAATGTAAGGGGCTTCCTTGGTGGCACAGTGGTTAAGAATCCGCCTGCTAATGCAGGGGACAGGGGTTTGAGCCCTGGTCCAGGAAGATCCCACATGCCGCAAAGCAACTAAGCCCATGCGCCACAACTACTGAGCCTGCACTCTAAAGCCCGTGAGCCACAACTACTGAGCCCACGTGCCACAACTACTGAAGCCTGTGCACCTAGAACCCATGCTCCACAAGAGAAGCCACTGCAATGAGAAGCCCGCTTACCGCAACGAAGAGTAGCCCCTGCGAGCCACAACTAGAGAAAGCACGTGCGCAGCAATGAAGACCCAGCATAGCCAAAAATAAAATAATAAAATAAATAAATTTATTTTTAAAAAGTAGGAACAAAGAAGACACCCTTCATAAAGAAAAAAAGAGTGATAAATTATAAAATAAAATATTTGTGATAGATTTGAGACCAAACATTACAGCCATATCAATAAATACAAATTGGTCTATTTATCCATTTATTCCATCCATGTGAACACGCTCTCACATTTCTAAAAAGTTAAACTCTCATTATTTGTAACTGTAAAACAGTAGAAACTACCCAGCTGCTCAAACATTGAAATAAGGTTAAAACAATAATGGAATGTTAAATAGCTGTGAACTTAAGATTGAGAAAAATCCCCATGAATTAACTGGTAAGGAGATTTCTAAGATGTACAGAAATAGTATCTTTTCTGTAAGAAAGAATGTGAAATAAGGAAACCTATATGTATTAGTTCTCTATACTATGAACAAATTACCACAAACTTAGCACCTTGAAACAACATGCATTTTGCTCTTTATCTCACAAGTTGTGTGGGTCAGGAATCTGGGTACAGCTCAGCTGGGTCCTCTGTTCATGGTCTTAAAAGGCTTAAATCTAGTGACATCAGGGCTTCATTCCTTTCTGAGCTTGGAGCTTTATTCCTTTAGAGTTTCCAAGCTCACATCGTTGCCATCAGAATGCAGTTCCTTACGGTTCTAAGACTGACGTCTTTGCTTTCCTGCTGGCTGTCATCGTGGCCACTCCCAGTACCTAAAGGCCACATCTCCCTGCCATGTGGTGCTCTCAAAGTTCTTCTCACAATATGGCAAGTAGTTTCCTCAAAGCCGGTAGGAGAACCTCTCTTCCTCTCTCTGGTTTCATGTAATGTAATGAAATCAAGGGAGTGACTATCCCCCCACATATGCTATGATGTACTGACCGGAAGCAAGTCAAAGTTTCCACTCAAGATGGGGGATTACATAAGGGGTGGCTGATTCATTGCGGGCCTTATTAGATGCTTCTGTCACAACACCTATATCTGTTTAGTTTTTACTAAACACAACACACACATGCACAAAGAGAGAGAGAAGATAAACCAGAAACTAATAGAACTGGTCATTTAAAAGGAGCACAGAACTGGGGGAAATAGGTTAAAGAAATAAACCAGACTTCCCTGGTGGTGCAGTGATTAAGAATCCGCCTGCCAATGCAGGGGACACGGGTTCAAGCCCTGGTCCTGGGAAGATCTCACATGCCGTGGAGCAACTAAGCCCGTGAGCTACAACTACTGAGGATGCATGCCACAACTACTGAAGCCCACAGGCCTAGAGCCTGTGCTTTGCAATAAGAGAAGCGACCATGATGAGAAGACTGTTCACCGCAACAAAGAGTAGTCCCTGCTTGCTGTAACTAGAGAAAGCCCGCACGCAGCAGCAAAGACCCAACACACCCAAATATTTTTAAAAATTTAAAAAAGAAAAATTTAAAAAGCAGAAGTACTTCTCTGAGTATACCATATATATATATATATATATATATATATATATATATTTTTTTTTTTTTTTTTTTTACTTTTGGAGCCATATTAATGTTTAAGTTACGCAAAAAAATTAAATCAATAAGAACGAGGAAATAAATCCTAAAACCAGATGCAAACAGACTCAAATAGACTCAGTTATAAGTGAATCATATAACCACACTCTGGGGTCAGGGGGCAGTAAGCCAAAATCTTTGGAATTTGGTACTTTGATTATACGTACTCAGTCAAAGGTAAAAGAACAGGAACAGCAAACAAACAAATCCTGAACTCTTGTTAGCAGTTTTGTTTTGGTATGAGGAAAGCAATTCTGAAATTGTTTTCAGTGTGTTGGATGACTGAGGAAGGAATGTATTGGTGTTGCTAAGAATCAAGGTTTTCTCTATGAAAGAAGGAAGATACAAATATGAAATGAGACAAAGTATGGAAGAACCCTTTGGGGTTGAATTAGAATTGGAGGGAGTTCTTCCAGGTCTGTCCACTGAGCAGAACTAGATCAACAACATTCCAGGAGTACAGAGAGCAACTACTGCTCAGAGCTTGGTTTCTAAATGCTTTCGCCACTAAGAGGAATGAGGGGTCCTTGAAGAAATGGCTGTCTCCGGGTTTGGGAAACAGAAAATACAGGATGAACCTGGAACATCTTGTTTCACTAGACAGTAAAAGAGTGCTCCAAGAAAGAATAACAAAAGATGAGGATGTATTAAGAAGACATAGAAGTCATCTTGGAGCATCTCACACCAGGTTATTCTGGGAAAATTTTAGCATGAAAATAAATAAAACAGCAATGAAATATAGCCCATTGATTAAAATAAAAATCAAAGATATAAATAAAAACATGATAGATGATTGATAACAGATGACAAGAAAAAATTTTTTTTATAGTCAGAATGCCAACTAACAAATACACAAGAATGATGAAATTAGAAAATTATTGTTTTTTAGCCATATAGTAAAAATGAATCAGGAATGAGTCATCAATAGATGCTAAATCTATTGATGCTTTTTATGTTTACATATAGTCTCAATATAGATTTCTGAAAATTATTTGACAAAAGAAAAAATATTAACTCTACACTGAAGAAAATGGATAACACTTCTCGCCATTAAGAGGCAAAATGTCATCACGTGCCTCCTGATGTGATGCTCTAAGAAGGACACAACATCACTTATGTAGCTGTTGTGCCAAACAAGCTGGAATACCCAATCCAGTCAAGAAACATCAGACAACTCAAATTGTGAAACAGCCTACATGATAACTGCCGTGATTCTTCAAAAATGCGAAAGACATAAAAGACAAAGAAAAGCTGAGAAACTGTTCCAGATTAAAGAAGACTAAAAAATATGACTACTAAATGCACTATATGATTTGGAGTGGGAGGAATGATATAAAAGACACTAGCGGAAAAAATTCAAATCATTGGACTGTGGACTGCAGATTAACTAAAATCTTGTATCTACGTTAAATTTTCTGAATGTATAAATTTATCCTATCTACGTAAATGAATATCCTTGTTCTTAGAAAATACTGAGAAGTAATTTTCTGAGGTAATAAAATGAGGAAGGCTATAAAGGTGCATGCAACCTGTATACTGATGGTTCAGGAAAAAAATGACAAAAAGAGAGAGACAAAATTGTAAGTGAATCTGGACAAATCTAAGTGGGATGAGGGTTCTTTGTATATTCTTTCAACTCTGTTGTAAGAGTGAAATCATTCCGAAATGAAAAGGTAAAAACAAACAAAAAAGAAAAACAGGGCTGGAAAACTTCTCTTTCTCTTTCAGAGAAAGAGAAGTAAAAACATATCCTGGAATATATATTGATAAAGTAAATAGCTTCAAGTATATATTGTTAAAACAAAACAAAACAAAACAGAAACCTAGAGGAAAACTCAGCCCAGGGCATGTAAGGAGGAAGCTTCTGCAGCTGCAGGAAACCTGAAGCCAAGACACAGTGGGATAAGCTGGCTCCCTGGGTACTTCCCAAACTGATTAATTAGGGAGCAGCTTGTGCACCAGTTGGGTTGTCAGCCCTTTTCCCACAGCAAATTTGTCCTGGGCATTTTTTCTTTTTTTTTTTTTTGGCTGTGTTGGGTCTTTGTTTATGTGTGTGGGCTTTCTCCAGTTGCGGCAAGCGGAGGCCCTTCTTCATTGCGATGCGTGGGCCTCTCACTGTCGCGGCATCTCTTGTTGCGGAGCACAGGCTCCAGACGCGCAGGCTCAGTAGTTGTGGCTCACGGGCCCAGTTGCTCCGCGGCATGTGGGATCCTCCCAGACCAGGGCTCAAACCCGTGTCCCCTGCATTGGCAGGCAGATTCTCAACCACTACGCCACCAGGGAAGCCGTGTCCTGGGCATTTAAGCTCAGATGAAGACAGTACATTTGAGCACTGGGCCAGACTGGTAGAGGCAATGCCCCAGGTAGATATTTGCTTTCAAAAAATAGATCAGGCACTCTTCTAAGGACTTTACATATATTAAGAGTTACACTTAACAAAAATTTAAGTGGGTTCTGTACTTGTCAGTACAATTAAAATGAGGAAATTGAAGCACCGAGAATTCAAGTGGCTTACAAAATGGGAGTGGTTAGGGGTGTGGAGAAAGGTATCTTGATGTGTGACAACAACAGTAAAAGCTACTGGGGAAGTGCACGAATCTACTCAGACCTAATTTATAATAGTTACTACATAAGTGCTTATTGAGCTAATAAATGTTATAGGAAGAAGTTGCAAGATATTTTAGTTATGATCCTGAATAGAGGCACAATAAAGGAAATTACAGCTTGTAGAAAGGAGTATGTTAAAGAATCATTTGGGCTCGGCTAGATTCCCATAGCATCCCTAGGGCCGTGTCATGCCCTTGAAGCTTGCCTAAGAAGACCTTAGATATTTTATGGTATCATCCAGCCTGTGTTCTGGAACATCCTGCCCCCAAACCACTGGTATCCTCCAAACCTGTAGCACCAAAACATTTCACTGAGATTCAGAAACCATGTGAGCCCCAGGGCATCTCTCTTTTGCTCTGATTAGCCACAGACCCATCTTAGTTTCCATTTCCAGCTTGCAAGACAAAACCTCAAAAATCACCTTGTTGTTTAAAAGCTTCTTTTGTAGAGGTAAAAAAGTAGGAAAAAATGGTCTTAAGAAAGAAAATCAGAAAAATAAAATAAACTATGACGAAGAATATGACAACACTCACCCTATTACGGTTTAAAAGTTTTCCTACAGAGAAGCAGGAGAAAGAATTTTGATTTACCAAACTGATCACATAGTAAGGCCAGCTCAGATTACTTTTGCATACATTAAAACTCAGTTCAAACTGCTTCTTTGCCAGTAAGCTTCCCATCTCTCTTAAATCAACATTGACCTCTTCGCATTGCCGTGTTACCACCTTGATCATTTTTTACGCTAAGGTAGTTTTTTCTTACTTTTTAGTGTGTGTGTGTGTATGTGTGTTTTAGGAACTCCTGAAAAGCAGAAAGTCTATCATCTTCGTCTGAGAATTTGTTGCTGTTCCTCTCATACCACAAGCGTGAAGCTCTCCAGCCTCTAACACCATCTGTGGCACCTATAGGTATTCTATCAATGTACCCTGAGAAGAACTTTGAAATCCTGGTGCCTCTCACACCAAAAAGTCATTAGAGTTGCTTCTGCATAGGAAGAGAAAGTCACATTTTCCTGTTTCATAGCTTTAAATTACGCATCATTGCCTACTTGCACAAATAAATGGAGCTGGTACCATTGAGAGACAAAAGAAGGACAAAGACGGGAAGGAGGGAGACAGCAGCAATTGGAGAGTGTAAATGGAGCTCCAGGAAGCTGTAGTGATGCTCAGGACATGTGTAACCATGAGCTGATTCCTGGATCTCTTCCTGGAGTGTGTCCTAAGACTCAAAAGATTTGACTTCACTATAAGCCAAACATGTGACTGTAGAAGTCGAAGAGGTATCTAGCAGAGGAAAAAAACAACAACAAGGAAAGCATTTTGTAGGAGGTATATAAGTGCTAGAATGATGGTGAGGTAGAATGAGAACAGCGGTTTTTAGTCACAGAGATCTGGACCACTTCAATGATCTCAGCTTCAAATTCTTGCTTTAAAATAGACTTTAAAATATTCATCTTTCATGAGTCTTGAGAGCGTGAAATGGATAAGATCTAAAAAAGGAACAATCACACTACTTCCCACTTAGTAGGTGTTCCAAAAATGCTACTTTCTTTCTCTATCTTCCTGCTAAGTCAGAGGTTCAACATTTGTCCAGGAGGTTGAGACACTGTTTCTTCAAAGGCCAGACTCTGTTTCTTAACTTTTCACGGTATTTTTATTAACGCACACGTGCCAGGAGCACCTTCTGCCGTCAATGCTAAAAATACTAAAATTAATGAACAGTCTGGTGGGAATGTAAATTGGTGCAGCCACTGTGGAAAACAGTACGGAGGTGCCTCAGAAAACTAAAAATAGAATTATCATACGATCCAGCAATCCCACTCCTGGGCATGTATCCAGACAAAACAATAATTAAAAAGATACATGCACCCCTATGTTCATAGCAGCACTATTTACAATAGCCAAGACATGGAAACAACCTAAATGTCCCTTGACAGATGAATGGATAAAGAAGATGTGGTATATATATACAATGGAATACTACTCAGCCATAAAAAATAATGAAATAATGCCATTTGTAGCAACATAGATGCAGCTAGAGATTATCATACTAAGTGAAGTCAGAAAGAGAAAGACAAATATCATATGATATCACTTATATGTGGAATCTAAAATATGACACAAATGAACCTATCTATGAAACAGAAACAGAGACATAGAGAACAGACTGGTGGTTTCCAAGAGGGAGGGATTGGGGGAGGGATGGAGTAAGAGGTTGAGGTTAGCAGATGTAAGCTTTTATGTATAGAATGGATAAACAACAAGGTCCTACTCTATAGTACAGAGAACTATATTCAATATCTATGATAAACCATAATAGAAAAGAATATAAAAAAAGAATGTGTATATATATATGTATAATCATTTTGCTGTACAGCAGAAATTAACACATTGTAAATCAACTATACTTCACTAAAAAATATTGATAAAAAAATTAATGAGTAGTCACCTGACATACAACTTGTTTTTGTACACAGAGTTCTTCCTCTTAGCAATACTCACTTATCCATTGCATCCGTTGCCACAAGAACTTTTCTGAGGGAGAGAAGGACTCGTAACTGCTCCCTCCATATTGGCAAGCCGACTCTTAGCTTTTAGATCATTGATAAAAATCACTTTGGCTTTTCCCAGGAGGTCTCTCTATTTTAACCTCCTCTCAAGAAATGTCTCTTGGGTTCATTTCTAGCCTCTTCTGAATGTAAACCATGCAAGCCACGAATTTTTCTTTAAATATTTCCTAATGTGCCATGTTGCCTGCTCAGCCCAGGATGTAATAACTCATTAAGAATTGCAGCTGGCAGTGCCACTGGGGGAAAATATAGCTACAGCCTCCTAATCCATACAACATGAGCCCACATTGGCACCTTTATCCCCTTCCAAGCCCTTAGCAACCCATCTCCCACCTTCCTAATCAAATGTGCTATTCTTTGGCCACTGCAAGTATTTATATTTTATTAACCTAACTGTGAGTTTGTTGCATAGATTGCTAATGCTGTAATTCTTTTTTTTTTTTTTTTTTGTATACCCAAGAGCTTTGAGCAGTGGAGATTTTTTATTTTTTTTGCATTTCCAAAAGCAAATAAAATCACAACGAGCCAGATTTTCCTCCTATCTACTAACCCACTGGAAAACTCTTACATGGGGAGCCCTGGATTTATAGCAGCATATTAACCAACACACTCTAAAGAATGATACTTTCCATCAGAGATACATGAATATTTTGTGTTCCATGGAACATCAGTATATTTCAGAAACTTGCATTTAATGAGACTTGGGAGTTTGCCATCCTCAGGAGCATATTTTTTACACTGCTATATACACCCACATATAAGAATAGATACACACACACACAGAGTGCAACGGTTGTATTTAAAAAGACATCCATCTCAGTAAGTGTCCCATTTCATCATCAGCTATGCACTACATGCCCAGGTTTCCCTTTGCTTTATGAAACTTACACACATCAGAAATCTTATTTGGCATCGTGACTTTTTTCCATCCATGACACTGCCTGCAGCTTAGAGAAGTGATTAGTGATGAGAGGAACAAGCCAGGCCAGCACTGCAGAGGCTGAGAATCAGTCATGACTTGTTTTTGTTCCTGTGGCAGCTGTTTCTATACGAGGAGGTTGTTGCGTTGGTCTTAAAACCAGGAAAACACAGGTACCCTAGTTGTTCAAGGAATGTTGAAGGATCGACTGATCCCTTTTTCTCAATTTTCTCATCTGTAGAATGGTGGTGATATTCACTGCACTACTGCATTTGTCATGTATTTTTCTGAGGACCAAATGACAGAATATATCTGAAAATGTTTACAGACTGCAATGTGCTTGACTAATATAAGTATCATTATGTTAAGTTAATGTATTATCTAAACATTATATATATAATCACAAAAATATGATGTTTACTGTATCAAATTATATTAGTTACTATCTTTGTTTATAGACTTTTTTCCTTACCACCATCGATCACTTTATAATGTTAGTAGATGAATGATAATATAGCTTTTATAATTTTTGTGCAGATAACTTAAAACTTGCAAGGACTAATAACAGCCTATCACCAATGCTTGGGTCTAATAGATAGACTTAATTCCTTTGTCCTCCTGATCATAGCACGTTGAAACCAGTAAAGAATTAAATCCCAGTCTCTCCCTTTTATAGCCTTGATAGGGCTGCTGACTTGCCTGGGTTAAAGGGAGACAGACACCAAGATATATCATCAGAGAGACACTAAATTCTAGTCACTCAAAACTCTGCTCATTTTCTGTGAACTATAGATATTCTTTTGCCCAGTCTTTGGGAAAATGGTTTCATGAAGTAAACTCAAAGGGATTTCTACCTCTGACCAATGCACCGCAAGCATCAATTTCTTTCCTACCAGTAAATGCCATCATCCAAGCCTAAGATGTCACAAGATTCCTTTTCCCATTATTCACTGACAAAAAGATGGAAAGGAAAATATGGAACTTCTATCTCCAAAGTAGAAATAAAAATTGATTTGGGGTCTTGGGATGCTTCAGAGTAAGTTAATGACTACCCTTCACCATTCATTATAGCTTGAGTTTCATTAACCACTTCTAGGTAAGCTGAAAAGTTAATTTCTACAGAAAGAGAATCAGACCATATCTTCTTAATAAGTTCAAGCCATAGATTCTAATGAAAGAAATTACTCTTCTCAGATCCACAAAGGTAAAATAAATGCTTTACTCAGCGAAGCCAATGGAGTATGTAACCCAGAATTTTGTTTCTAATAATTTTAGGGAGATTTTCTGAGACCCTTACATTGGTAGAACTACCCACTGAGACAAGAAGGCCATTTGATTCCGAAGTTGTCCGAGTGAATAATTTAGGTCTTGGATGAGAGAGTTGCCAAAGAAAGGAATTGAAAGGAAATCTGAAGAATTTGTTGAGAGAGGGAAATGAGTTTAGATCAAAACCCTTTGGGTAGAGCTTCAAGACAGCAGAAGAATGAGAAACGGAGATCACCTTCCTCCCCACAGATACACCAGAAATACATCTACATGTGGAACAACTCCTACAGAACACCTACTGAACGCTGGAGGAAGACCTCAGACCTCCCAAAAGGCAAGAAACTCCCCTCGTACCTGGGTAGGGCAGAAGAAAAAAGAAAAAACAGAGACAAAAGAATAGGGACGGGACCTGCACCAGTGGGAGGGAGCTGTGAAGGAGGAAAGGTTTCCACACACTAGAAGCCCCTTCACGGGTGGAGACTGTGGGTGGCGGAGCAGGGGAGCTTCGGAGCCGCTGAGGAGAGTGTAGCAACAGGGGTGCAGGGGACAAAGCGGAGAGATTCCCGCGCAGAGGATTGGTGCTGACTGGCACTCACCAGCCTGAGAGGCTTGTCTGCTCACCCGCCGGGGCGGGTGGGGCTGGGAGCTGAGGCTCGGGCTTCGGTCGGAGCACAGGGAGAGGACTGGCGTTGGCGGCGTGAACACAGCCTGCAGGGGGTTAGTGCGCCACGGCTGGCCGGGAGGGAGTCCGGGAAAAAGTCTGGAGCTGCCGAAGAGACGAGACTTTTCCTTGCCCCTTTGTTTCCTGGTGCGCGATGAGATGGGATTAAGAGCACTGCTTAAAGGAGCTCCAGAGACGAGCGAAAGCCGCGGCTATCAGCGTGGACCCCAGAGACGGGCATGAGACGCTAAGGCTGCTGCTGCCACCACCAAGAAGCCTGTGTGCGAGCACAGGTCACTATCCATGCCTCCCCTCCCGGGACCCTGTGCAGCCCGCCACTGCCAGGGTCCTGGGATCCAGGGACAACTTCCCCGGAAGAACGCACGGCGGGCCTCATGCTGGTGCAACTTCACGCCGGCCTCTGCCACCGCAGGTCCACCCCGCCCCTCACTCCGTGCCCCTCCCTCCCCCCAGCCTGAGTGAGCCAGAGCCCCCGAATCAGCGGCTCCTTTAACCCCGTCCTGTCTGAGCGAAGAACAGACGCCCTCGGGTGACCTACACGCAGAGGCGGGGCCAAATCCAAAGCTGAGCCCCGGGAGCTGTGCGAACAAAGAAAAGAAAGGGAAATCTCTCCCAGCAGCCTCAGGAGCAGCAGATTCAATCTCCACAATCAACTTGATGTACCCTGCATCTGTGGAATACCTGAATAGACAACGAATCATCCCAAATTGAGGAGGTGGACTTTGGGAGCAACGATATGTATATTTTTTTCCCTTCCTCTCTTTTTGTGACTGTGTATGTGTATGCTTCTCTGTGTGATTTTGTCTGCATAGCTTTGCTTTTACCATTTGTCCTGGGGTTCTGTCTTTTTTTTTTTTTTTTTTAGTACAGTTTTCAGCACTTATCATTGGTGGATTTGATTTTTGGTTTGATTGTTCTCTTCTATTTTTTAATGACTTGAAAAAAATTTTTAATAATTATTTTTTGTTTTTTATTTTAATAACTTTTAAATTTTATTTTATCTTTTTCTTTCTTTCTTTCTTTTTTTCTCCCTTTTATTCTGTGCCGTGTAGATGACAGGCTCTTGATGCTCCAAGGAGGCGTCAGGGCTATGCCTCTGAGGTGGGAGAGCCAAGTTCAGGACATTGGTCCACCAGAGCCTTCCCAGCTCCACATAATATCAAACAGCGAAAATCTCCCAGAAATCACCACCTCAATGCCAAGACCCAGCTCCACTCAATGACCACCAAGCTACACTGCTGGACACCCTATGCCAAACTAGCAACTCAGGAACACAACCCCACCTATTAGCAGAAAGCCTGCCTAAAATCATAATAAGGTCACAGACACCCCCAAACACACCACCAGACATGGACCTGCCCAGCAGAAAGAAAAGATCCAGCCTCATCCACCAGAACACAGGCATTAGTCCCCTCCATCAGGAAGCCTACACAACCCACTGAACCAAACTTAGCCACTGGGGGCAGACACAAAAAACAACGGGAACTACGAACCTGCAGCCTGTAAAAAGGAGACCCCAAACACAGTAAGATAAGCAAAATGAGAAGACAAAGAAACACACAGCAGATGAAGGAGCAAGGTAAAAACCCACCAGACCTAACAAATGAAGAGGAAATAGGCAGTCTACCTGAAAAAGAATTCACAATAATGATAGTAAAGATGATCCAAAATCTTGGAAATAGAATGCAGAAAATACAAGAAACGTTTAACAGGACCTAGAAGAACTAAAGAGCAAACAAACAATCATGAACAGCACAATAAATGAAATTAAAAATTCTCTAGAAGGGATCAATAGCAGAATAACTGAAGCAGAAGAACGGATAAGTGACCTGGAAGATAAAATAGTGGAAGTAACTACTGCAGAGCAGAATAAAGAAAAAAGAATGAAAAGAATTGAGGACAGTCTCAGAGACCTCTGGGACACTATTAAACGCACCAACAGTTGAATTATAGGGGTCCCAGAAGCAGAAGAGAAAAAGAAAGGGACTGAGAAAATATTTGAAGAGATTATAGTTGAAAACTTCCCTAATATGGGAAAGGAAATAGTTAATCAAGTCCAGGAAGCACAGAGAGTCCCATACAGGATAAATCCAAGGAGAAACACACGAAGACACACATTAATCAAACTATCAAAAATTAAATACAAAGAAAAATTATTAAGAGCAGCAAGGGAAAAACAACAAATAACATACAAGGGAATCCCCACAAGGTTAACAGCTGATCCTTCAGCAGAAACTCTGCAAGCCAGAAGGGAGTGACAGGACATATTTAAAATGATAAAAGGGAAAAGCCTACAACCAAGATTATTCTACCCAGCAAGGATCTCATTCAGATTTAACAGAGAAATTAAAACCTCTACAGAGAAGCAAAAACTAAGAGAATTCAGCACAAAAAAAACAGCTTTACAACAAATGCTAAATGAACTTCTCTAGGCAGGAAACACAAGAGAAGGAAAAGACCTACAATAACGAACCCAAAACAATTAAGAAAATGGTAATAGGAACATACATATCGATAATTACCTTAAATGTAAATGGATTAAATGCTCCAACCAAAAACATAGACTGGCTGAATGGATCCAAAGACAAGACCAGTATATATGCTGTAAACAAGAGACCCACTTCAGACCTAGGGACACATACAGACTGAAAGTGAGGGGATGGAAAAAGATATTCCATGCAAGTGGAAATAGAAAGAAAGCTGGAGTAGCAATTCTCATATCAGACAAAATAGACTTTAAAACAAAGACTATTACAAGAGACAAAGAAGGACACTATAATGACCAAGGGATCAATCCAACAAGAAGATATAACAATTGTAAATATTTATGCACCCAACATAGGAGTACCTCAATACATAAGGCAAATACTAACAGACATGAAAGGGGAAATTGACAGTAACACAATCATAGTAGGGGACTTTAACACCCCACTTTCACCAATGGACAGATCATCAAAATGAAAATAACTAAGGAAACACAAGCTTTAAATGATACATTAAACAAGATGGACTTAATTGATATTTATAGGACATTCCATCCAAAAGCAACAGAATATACTTTCTTCTAAGTGCTCATGGAATATTCTCCAGGATAGATCATATCTTGGGTCACAAATCAAGCCTTGTAAATTTAAGAAAACTTAAATCGTATCAAGTATCTTTTCTGACCACAACGCTATGAGACTAGATATCAATTACAGGAAAAAAAATATGTAAAAAATACAAACACATGGAGGCTAAACAATACACTACTTAATAACCAAGAGATCACTGAAGAAATCAACAGAAAATCAAAAAATACCTAGAAACAAATGACAATGAAAACACGACTACCCAAAACCTATGGGATGCAGCAAAAGCAGTTCTAAGAGGGAAGTTTATAGCAATACAACCCTACCTTAAGAAACAAGAAACATCTCAAATAAGCAACCTAACCTTACACCTAAAGCAATTAGAGAAAGAAGAACAAGAAAACCCCAAAGTTAGCAGAAGGAAAGAAATCATAAAGATCAGATCAAAAATAAATGAAAAAGAAATGGAGGAAATGATAGCACAGATCAATAAAACTAAAAGCTGGTTGTTTGAGAAGATAAACAAAATTGCTAAACCATTAGCCAGACACATCAAGAAAAAAAGTGAGAAGACTCAAATCAATAGAATTAGAAATGAAAAAGGAGAAGTAACAACTGACACTGCAGAAATACAAAGGATCATGAGAGATTACTAAAAGCAACTATATGTCAATACAATGGACAACCTGTAAGAAATGGACAAATGCTCAGAAATGCATAACCTTCTGTGACTGAACCAGAAAGAAATAGAAAATATGAACAGACCAATCACAAGCACTGAAATTGAGAATGTGATTAAAAACCTTCCAACAAACAAAAGCCCAGGACCAGATGGCTTCACAGGCGAATTCTATCAAGCATTTAGAGAAGAACTAACAGGTATCCTTCTCAAAATCTTCCATAATATAGCAGAAGGAGGAACACTTCCAAACTCATTCTACTAGGCCACCATCACCCTGATACCAAAACCAGACAAAGATGTCACAAAAAAAGAAAACTACAGGCCAATACCATGGATGAACATAGATGCAAAAATCCTCAACAAAACACTAACAAACAGAATCCAACAGCACATTAAAAGGATCATACAACATGATCAAGTGGGGTTTATCCCAGGAATGCAAGGATTGTTCAATATATGCAAATCAATCAATGTGACACCATATTAACAAATTGAAGGAGAAAAACCTGTGATCATCTCAATAGGTGCAGAGAAAGCTTGTGACAAAATTCAACACCCACTTATGAAAAAAACCCTCCAGAAAGCAGGCATAGAGGGAACTTACCTCAACATAATGAAGCCCATATATGACAAACCCACAGCCAACATCATCCTCAATGGTGAAAAACTGAAACCATTTCCTCTAAGATCAGGAAAAAGACAAGGTTGTCCACTCTCACCGCTATTATTCAACATAGTTTTGGAACTTTTAGCCACTTCCAAAGTGGCTAAATCAGAGAAGAAAAAGAAATAAAAGGAATACAAATTGGAAAAGAAGAAGTAAAGCTGTCACTGTTTGCAGATGACATGATACTATACATAGAGAATCCTAAAGATGCTACCAGAAAACTACTAGAGCTAATCAATGAATTTGGTAAAGTAGCAGGATACAAAATTAAGGCACAGAAATCTCTTGCATTCCTATACACTAATGATGAAAAATCTGAAAGTGAAATTAAGAAAACACTCCCATTTACCACTGCAACAAAGAGAATAAAATACCTAGGAATAAACCTACCTAAGGAGACAAAAGAACTGTATGCAGAAAATTTTAGACACTGATGAGAGAAATTAAAGATGATACAAATAGATGGAGAGATATACCATTTTCTTGCATTGGAAGAATCAACACTGTGAAAATGACTATACTACCCAAAGCAATCTACAGATTCAATGCAATCCCTATCAAGCTACCACTGGCATTTTTCACAGAACTAGAACAAAAAATTTCACAATTTGTATGGAAACACAAAAGACCCCGAATAGCCAAAGTAATCTTGAGAAAGAAAAACGGAGCTGGAGGAATCAGGCTCCCTGACTTCAGAGTATACTACAAAGCTACAGTAATCAAGACAGTATGGTACTGGCACAAAAACAGAAATATAGATCAATGGAACAGAATAGAAAGCCCTGAGGTAAACCCACGCACATATGGTCACCTTATCTTTGATAAAGGAGGCAAGAATATACAATGGAGAAAAGACAGCCTCTTCAATAAGTGGTGCTGGGAAAACTGGACAGCTACATGTAAAAGAATAAAATTAGAACACTCCCTAACACCATAGACAAAAATAAACTCAAAATGGATTAAAGACCTAAATGTAAGTCCAGGCACTATCAAACTCTTAGAGGAAAACATAGGCAGAACACTCTGAGACATAAACCACAGCAAGATCCTTTTTGACCCACCTCCTAGAGAAATGGAAGTAAAAACAAAAATAAACAATTGGGACCTAATGAAACTTCAAAGCTTTTGCACAGCAAAGGAAACCATAAAGAAGACGAAAAGACAACCCTCAGAATGGGAGAAAATATTTGCAAATGAAGCAACTGACAAAGGATTAATCTCAAAAATTTACAAGCAGCTCACGCAGCTCAGTATCAAAGAAACAAACAACCCAATCCAAAAATGGGCCGAAGACCTAAACAGATATTTCTCCAAAGAAGATATACAGATTGCCAACAAAGACATGAAAGAATGCTCCACATCATTAATCATTAGAGAAATGCAAATCAAAAGTACAATGAGATACCATCTCACACCAGTCAGAATGGCCATCATAAAAAAACCTAGAAACAGTAAATGCTGGAGAGGGTGTGGAGAAAAGGGAACCCTCCTACACTGTTGGTGGGAATGTGAACTGATACAGCCTCTATGGAGAACAATATGGAGGTTCCTTAAAAAACTACAATAGAACTACCATAAAATAGAACTACCAGCAATCCCACTACTGGGCATATACCCTGAGAAAACCATAATTCAAAAAAGTCAGGTACCAGAATGTTCATGGCAGCTCTATTTACAATAGCCAGGACATGGAAGCAACCTAAGTGTCCATCGACAGATGAATGGATAAAGAAGATGTGGCACATATATACAATGGGATATTACTCAACCATAAAAAGAAACGAAATTGAGTTTTTTGTAGTGAGGTGGATGGACCTAGAGTGTGTCATACAGAGTGAAGTCAGAAAGTGAAAAACAAATATCGTATGCTAACACACATATATGGGATCTTAAAAAAAAAAAGGTTATGAAGAACCTAGTGGCAAGACAGGAATAAAGACGCAGACCTACTAGAGAATGGACTTGAGGACACGGGGAGGGGGAAGGGTAAGCTGGGACAAAGTGAAAGTGTGGCATGGACATATATACACTACCAAATGTAAAATAGATAGCTAGTGGGAAACAGTCGCATAGCACAGGAGATCAGCTTCATGCTTTGTAACCAGCTAGAAGGGTGGGAAAAGGAAGGGGGAAGGGGGGGAGAGGCAAGAGATATGGGGATATATGTATATGTATAACTGATTTACTTTGTTATAAGGCAGAAACTAACACACCATTGTCAAACAATTATACTCCAATAAAAATGTTAACAAAACAAACACTTAAGTGTTAAGACATGGAAGAAAATATGGAAAGAGAGCAAACAAGGAAAGAATCAAAGTAATGATTTTATTATGTAGAATTCTGTTGAATTAGCTTGTAGGTTAATTTAGGATAGAATTTTACCTATTCACCCCAACCTGCCATCTGTCTGCATCTACTGTTTTAGTGAAGAGACTACAGTTGGTTTTCAAACAGTCATAGTTTCTTCTTATCTTGCCCAGCCTGGATCTTCACAATGAGTGAATCTTCAATCTTACCATGTTCTTATGGACGACGGGTACTTTTTATTTATCTCATTATTCCTGGGAATAATGGAATCTCCACATAATAATAATATGGAACAAACAGTATAGTTAATATTTATGGACTAAGTTACCTTTTACAAAATACTCTTCCCAACTGTTATCTGATTTAATCTTGAGGCCTGTGAGAGGTACTTCAATCTCTGTCTTAAAGGGGAGGAAGTAGAGACTCAGAAATAAAGAAGAATAAAAGATAAGAACTTAGTCATATAGCTAAGAATAGAGAGAAATTAAATTCATGTCCACTGATCATAACTCTTGGTCTTTTGAGTACTTAACAAGTGTTAGGTTACAGATGGAGGGGCAGGGAGATAGCTAAATAACGTAGCATTTTATACCTGTAGTGACCCTCATCTTTGCAAACCCATATCCTACCTATCCTTAGTGCCCTCTGCTGTATTATGCCACCTGTGATAACCTCAGATAGCCATGATATCTGCTTACTCTAAATTCCCATGCACTTCCCTAGAGCCTTAGTGGACCTTTTATATCATCATTATCACAAACTACTACTAGTTCACATTTATCTATCACTTAGCACACAGTCCTAAGAGCTACATACTGTGGTAGGCTAAATAATGGCTCCTAAACATAGCCACATTCTAATACCCAGACCTGTGAATGTTACCTTATGAGGTGAAGGGACCTGACAGATATGATTAAATTAAGGACCTTGAGATTGGGAGATTATCCTGGCTTATTGAGCGAGCACTTCATGTAGTTACAAGTGTCCTTATAAGAGGGAGGAATGGGGATTTAACACAGAGGGACAGAAGGCAATGTGAAGTCTGAAGCAATGTGCTAAGCTACTGGCTTTGAAGGTGGAGAAAGTGGCCTTGAGCCAAGGAATGCAAGGAATGTAGTTCTACAAGCTGGAGGTACTAGGAAACTGATTCTCCTGTAGGGCCTCCAGAGGAAGCACTGCCCTGCCAATACCTTGATTTCAGCCCAGTGGTACTGACTTCTAACTTCTAATCTCCATAACCATAAGAGAGTAAATGTGTACTGTTTTAGTCTCTCAGGTGGTGGAAATTTGTAACAGCAGCCATAAAGCATTCTTATGTACACAATAATTTAATCCTCATCACAACTCTGTGAGGTAAGTATTATCATTATTTCCATTTTACAGATGAGGAAACTGAGGCATTGGGAAATTAATAAAATTGTTCAAGCTTATACAACCAACTAGTACAGGAGATGGAATGTAAACCCCAGATAATCTGGCTCCAGAATCAATGCTTGTAACTACTATACACAATACGAAATGTTTGATAAATTGTGAGTTCTGTCTATGAAAGTGTTAATCATCTATTTTATCTCCTACTCTTGCAGTACTTAAGATAGCACTTCAGGTACTGTGCTCTGAATGGTTGTGTCTGCCTAAATATCATATGCTGCAATCCTAAGCCCTCAAAATGATGGTATTAGGAGGTGGGGCCGTGGGAGGTGCTTAAATCATGAGGGTAGAGCCCTCTTGAGCTCTTTATAAAAGAGCCTCCATCATCGGAATATTGGATGTAATAGTGAAAACCTGGAAACAATTTGAACATCTGTCAACAGAGGACTGGTTAAATAAAATATTGTACATTTACACACTAAAGAAAAAAAAAAAAAAGAGGCTCCAGAGAGCTCCCTTGCCTCCTCTGACATGTGAAGATACAAGAAGTCTAGGACCCAGAAGAGAGCTCTCATCTGACAATGCTGACACCCTGATCTCAGCCTTCTATCCTCCAGAACCACGACCAATACATTTCTGCTGTCTATAAGGCACCTAATCTGCAGTCTGGGTTATGGCAGCCTGAAAAAACCAAGACATCCTACACATTAAATAAATCCTTTATGAACATTGTTTTAAGTTTTTTACCACCATAAAATGTTATGTATTCTAGCTCATTATACAATATTTGAAAAATACAGAAAGAAAAAACACCCACGATTCCCAATACCCATGACCCAGAAATGAGCATGTTTAGTACTCAGATATATAACCATGTGTAATTTTTTATGCTTACAGTTTTGTTACTTTTGCATAGCTACAGCTTTAATACAATGTAAAATAGTATATCTTCCTATATGTACTTAACAATTTGACATCCTTCTCTATATTTAATAATAAAATCTTTAATCATTACACTATATATTTCTCCCTAGAATATCAGGATTTTTTTCTCTTTTATTATTTTTGATTATAAAATTATATAGGTAAAAATAAGTACAGAATTGCAATGAGAAATCGCTCACCTCTTAACCTTCCTGCTTCTTAGCATAAGTTCCCAGATAGCAATGGATGGATAGAGGCAGAAGATAGATAGATAGATAGATAGATAGATAGATAGATAATATATAGAGATTGATAGATGGGAGAGATAGATGAGAAAGAGAGAGAAAGATTGAGAGACAGAGACAAAGAGACAGAGAAAAAGCATAAATCTTGGATCTTGCTCTATGTATTGACCTACAATTTGCTTTTTAACCCAACAGCCCATCATGGATATTCTTACATGTCTGTAGGTAAAACTGAGCTTATTCTATTCAATGACTGTACAATAATCCTCAATATGATTGTATCATAATTGATGTACCGATGGACATTTAAGTTCTCTACAGCATTTTGATGTTCCAAAACTGCAATAAAAATCCTTGTCAACTCTGAGTTTTTCTGTATGAGAGTTAACTTAAAAGTAGAATTTGCTGGCCAGCAGTTTTATATATTTTTTATTTGATTGGTACTGACAAGTTGCTCTCTGAAAATGTTGTACCAATTTACACTGCAATCTGTTGTATAATATATGAGAGTACCATATTCCCTGTAGCCTTAAGAACCATATAAACTATGCTGTTCGTTGGTCCTTGAAAATATGATAGTTTAAAAAATAGTACTCTATGATTTTATTTTCTTTCACTGAACAATACACAGTTTGGGCATCTTTTCATACATGTATTTTTCTTCTGAATTTTTTTTTTTTTTTTTGCTAAATTGTTCAAATCTTTTGACCATTCTCCTACTGTTTTATAGTCACCATTTTAAATCATAATATAACATCCCAAATAGTGTATATACTGTTGAATTCTATCATTTTCTAGTATTGATAAAAATTATGGAACAAGCATCTCTGTGCAAAAAACTTTTGTACTATTATAGATTATATACTTAGAATACATATTTACTCTAATTTTTGAGTTAAAAAAGGTACACATTTTTAAAGTTCTTGATATTTTCCAATTAAACTTCCAGCAAAGAAGCAACACATAATACTGTCCATTTCATGGAAGACCAGAAAAAATAGTATTACTTTTTCAAAACTTTTGCTAATTAAGCAAGAGAAAATGTATCTCATATTTAGAAAAAGCATATTTAACTAATTATACTGTGGTTGAATATTTTTCTATTTGTTTGTTTACCTCTTTTTCCCTCTTGTAAATTACATTTTAGGATTCTTTACTCATTTTCCACTGAATTCTTCTACTGTTACAAAGATTCCCACTGTTTAGTGGTCCTGTATCTTTTTTGTTTTAAAGAACTAAATGTAAGTCCAGACACTATAAAACTCTTAGAGGAAAACATAGGCCAAACACTCTATGACATAAATCACAGCAAGATCCTTTTTGACCCATCTCCTAGAGAAATGGAAGTAAAAACAAAAATAAACAATTGGGACCTAATGAAACTTCAAAGCTTTTGCACAGCAAAGGAAACCATAAAGAAGACGAAAAGACAACCCTCAGAATGGGAGAAAATATTTGCAGATGAAGCAACTGACAAAGGATTAATCTCCAAAATTTACAAGCAGCTCACGCAGCTCAGTATCAAAGAAACAAACAACCCAATCCAAAAATGGGCAGAAGACCTAAACAGACATTTCTCCAAAGAAGATATACAGATAGCCAACAAACACATGAAAGAATGCTCCACATCACTAATCATTAGAGAAATGAAAATCAAAACTACAATGAGGTGTCACCTCACACCAGTCAGAATGGCTATCATCAAAAAATCTACAAACAGTAAATGCTGGAGAGGGTGTGGAGAAAAGGGAACCCTCTTGCACTGTTGGTGGGAATGTAAATTGATATAGCCACTATGGAGAACAGTATGGTGGTTCCTTATAAAACTAAAACTAGAACTACCAGAAGACCCAGCAATCCCACTACTGGGCATATACCGTGAGAAAACCATAATTCAAAAAGAGTCATGTACCACAATGTTCATTGCAGCTCTATTTGCAATAGCCGGGACATGGAAGCAACCTAAGTGTCCATTGACAGATGAATGGATAAAGAAGATGTGGCACATATATACAATGGAATATTACTCTGCCATAAAAAGAAATGAAATTGAGTTATTTGTAGTGAGGTGGATGGACCTAGAGTCTTTCACAGAGAGTGAAGTAAGTCAGAAAGAGAAAAACAAATACCGTATGCTAACACATATATATGGAATCAAAAAAAAAAAAAAAGGTTATGAAGAACCTCGGGGCATGACAGGAATAAAGACAGAGATGTAGAGAATGGATTTGAGGACATGGGGTGGGAGGAAGGATAAGCTGGGACGAAGTGAGAGAGTGGCATGGACTAATATATACTACCAAATGTACAATAGATAGCTAGTGGGAAGCAGCCACATAGCACAGGGAGATCAGCTCAGTGGTTTGTGACCACCTAGAGGGGAGGGACAGGGAGGATGGGAGGGAGACGCAAGAGGGAGGGGATATGGGGATATATGTACATGTATAGCTGATTCACTTCGTTATACAGCAGCAACTAACGCACCCTTGTAACGCCATTATACTCCAATAAAGATGTTAAAAAAAAAGAAAGAAAGAGCAGTTATTCCTGATTCCTGATATAATTTGGTTTAAGAGGCTTCACACAATGCTCACCAGACTCTTTTTTTTCTGGCTTTTCCTTACATTACAACACGCATAGGTAATCTACATTTTACTATTAATGGGATTTAGTAAATAGCCAAGGTGTTCAAAATTAGTTATTTGGAACACAAAAAATATCGAAAGCTGGCTTGCAAATGTCTAGCTCTTCAGAATTACCAGCTCTGCAGAGGCTACATCAGATAATCAGCTAAAGAAAATTCCGAAAGTTTTCCATTCTTTATTCCAATTTCTTTTAGGGATTGTTTAAAATCAAAATGACTTTATCAGAGCTTTGCCCTCTGACATCTGTTGTTCTCAATAGATTTATGGTCTTTATAACATTAACTCTTTGTTACTCCTATTGTCTGGGAACATTTAGCCAACAATTATTTGCTCTGCACCTTTTTTCTTAGCATTTAAGTCTTTAATGTTTACCTAGTAAACTTTACTTATTGTCTCTTTTTATTTTCTTCCCCCAGCTTTTAAACCAAAGAAATTCTCTGCATATAAACTTCCATGTGCTTGCTTTTTTTCTCAGTTGTTTATTATTTGTTTGTTTTTTCTTTTTATGTTTAACCCTTTAAACCATATAAATGTGTTTTAGCACATGTTGTTATGTGAGTCTATATTTATTTATGTTCCCAAAGACCAGTCACTCTATTATTAGCATTTATTGAATATTTTTATTTACTTATTGATCAAATTTGTTTACTTTATGCTGAATTATTATTAAACTACAGACTGTTTCAGAGTTAGCCATGCCTCTGCTTATAGTGATTTTTTTATATCAGTATCCTATTATTTTAATTATCAGAGCTATTAACATATTTTAGTATTTTTTAGAACTGTCCTCCCTCCTTAGGTTTCTTTTTCCAAATTTTATTTTCTATTTTTAACTATTCAGTAAACTCTTTATGAAGGGATGAAAAGAGGAATGGATAAAGCACAGCAGTAAAAAAATCAAGCCATGTAATGATACTTTCACCTACAAGGTAGCAGTAGTGCAGGAGTGGGCCAACCTTCCCTGAAACCATTGGACAGTAACCCAAAGGCAACAGAGCATCTATGTCAATCACTTTATGACTGCAACTCTTGCAGATGAAGCCTGAGACTGCCGTATATAATTAAAGACTTGCTCATAAACCATATAAGCCGGAGTCAAGATACACAATGATACAATTACAAAGGAAAAACCATATCTCAAGGCCCACTTTGCTTAGTTCCATAAGACACTGACTTGTACAGTAACTTGTATGCCTTTGTTAATATTGAAACCGAGAAGGACCCTGTGGGGTTCCTGGGCATGAAAGCCTTTTTGTCCCCCATTTCTTGTAGGCAAGACTCCAGCCTCCCTTGACCTTCCTTGGGTTCCAAAGGGCAGATTCGAACAGTTGCTAATCCAGGGAGGAGCAGTCAAGAAACTACCTGAGACAAGATTAAAGGGACCAGAGAAACTCATCAAGATTAGGAGACTGACCATTAGATGAGATTAAAGGATTGCAAACCCTGCTCACACCTGATTCTTATCAGCAACCCCACACTTGAACTCTTGCTATAAAACCTCTCATCGAATCCTCCCAGGTTGGGACACATAGTTTTTGAGGGCAGGAGCCTGCTGCATCCCTCTTTGCCTGGCAAAGCAATAAAGCTATTCTTTTCTACCTCACCCAGAACTCTGCCTCTGAGATTTGATTTGGCATCCGTGCAGAGAGGCTGAGCTTTTGGCCTTAATATGAATCTGCTGAAGTAATGGAAAATGTCAGATAAAATTGCTAAGCAAACAAATTCCAGCTAATGGCAACTTTTTCACAAGATAAATATGTCTATCATCTAATCATTAAAGAAACTACAAAACACATTGTCATAAAAAACAATCACAGGAACTTGTTCCTGGGAACCATTTGACTTGCAGAGTGTATGGAGGAAGTAGACATTTCTTTGCAAGTTTCAACACTTAAATAAGGTTTTCTTATTGAATCTGGAGTAATGTTTTTCAATTTTAAAAAATGTGAAATTCTCAAGAACTATAACAATTTAGGTATTTGAATTAAAGTTATAACTGTCACCAGGGCATAATGTGTAAATAAAAAGAGCAGGTGTAAGTCACTATTAAAAGAGCACACACAAATTGCAAAGACGACATTTTCTTGAAGCAAAAATCCTTTGTGATCTGGCTCTGTGATCCCAATTCCATTCATTTGCAGCAGAGTAATGGGAAACGCTGGATATTTCTCCCTCATACAGAAACTGAGTTTACATTATGTGTTTCATTAGTCCTACAGTGTACCCACTAAAATTAACAACGAATCATGTAATTTTCAAAGGTTTTTAATTATTGAAAAAACACAAACTCATAAATGTATACACACAAGAATCTAGTGAGTAAAACACAGAAAATACTTAGAATTGAGTGACCTGGGTGTGAGTTACAGTTTCCTGTTTTTTTAATCTGTAAAATCTTGGGCAAGGAATTTAAATTTACAGAATCAAGTTTCTCCATCTCTAAAAAGTGATAATAGCAATGATCATTTAGCATGACACCACTGGAGTTTCTGAGCATTAAATGATCCCCAAAAGGGTGTTTGGTAAAGTGTAAGCACTATATTAAAATAAGCTTTTATTAGAAACATCACAACAATAATTACTATATGTATTAAAAAATGATTTCCTTAAATTAGATTCATTTATATTGAGAGGTATATTTTTCAATTCTATTTATTTTCCTTTCTCATGTATATAATTTATTTTCTCAACTTTTTTTGAATGATCTAAAACTTACAATAAATTTGAAAGAATAGGACAATGAATACTCATGTACCCTTCACCAATATTGTTAGATTCACGAATTGTTAACATTTTCCCACATATTCTTCATCTATCCCTCTCTACCTGCATGGGGGTTTGTATTCATTTATAAATTTGTGAAAGTAAGTTGTAGATATTTTTCCATTTCTCCCCTAAATATATCTCCAAGGAACAAAGGTATTTTCTTACATAACCAAAATACTATAATCACAACCAGATGTCTAACATTGATACAATGATATTCAATAGGCAATTTATATTCAAATGTTTCTATCTAGAGTCTAATATTATAAAGGATTATAAATGACCCTTTGGTATTTCTTTAGTTTCTTTTAATCTAGAATACCCCTCTCTTTTTTTTTCTTTCACATCACTGACATTTTTTAAAGAGACAAGCCATGTGTGTTGTGTCCACATGTAGACTTGTCTGATGTTCCATTGTTTAGATTTTAAGCATTTTCAGCAGGGTGCTTCCCAAAGTATTTCATCACAAGGAACACAATGGCATTTTGCCCATTATTAGTAATATGTAGTTTTATCCCTCGGTTAATTTAGTATCTACCAGATCTCTTCATTGTAAAAGAAGCTTTCTCTCATCATAATTAATAATTTGGCGGGGGGCAATTATTTGAGATTGTGTGACTATTCTTTTCCCCAAAATACATTCAGTAGTGTAAGTTTATTTGATTTTGGTTTTTATTTGTAGTATGCGCATGCAAACATGTAAATTCAATACTTGGATTTCTGATAACTCAAAATTATTTTGATATTTTAAATTATCCCATGAAAATTTACTGTGAATTAATGAAAGGTCCAAAATGCTTAAATAATTTGAAAGTTCTTTTTTTTTTTAACGTCTTTATTGGAGTACAATTGCTTTACAATGGTGTGTTAGTTTCTGCTTTATAACAAAGTGAATCAGTTATACATATACATATGTTCCCATATCTCTTCCCTCTTGCGTCTCCCTCCCTCCCACCCTCCCTATCCCACCCCTCTAGGTGGTCACAAAGCACCGAGCTGTGCCATGCGGCTGCTTCCCACTAGCTATCTATTTTACGTTTGGTAGTGTATATATGTCCATGCCACTCTCTCATTATGTCCCAGCTTACCCTTCCCCCTCACCATATCCTCAAGTCCATGCTCTAGTAGGTCTGTGTCTTTATTCCTGTCTTACCCCTATGTTCTTCATGACCTTTTTTTTCCCCTTAGATTCCATATATATGTGTTAGCATAGGTATTTGTTTTTCTCTTTCTGACTTACTTCACTTTCTATGAAAGACTCTAGGTCCATCCACCTCACTACAAATAACTCAATTTCATTTCTTTTTATGGCTGAGTAATATTCCATTGTATATATGTGCCACATCTTCTTTATCCATTCATCCGATGATGGACACTTAGGTTGCTTCCATGTCCTGGCTATTGTAATTAGAGCTGCAATGAACATTTTGGTACATGACTCTTTTTGAATTATGGTTTTCTCAGGGCATATGCCCAGTAGTGGGATTGCTGGGTCGTATGGTAGTTCTATTTGTAGTTTTTTAAGGAACCTCCATACTGTTCTCCATAGTGGCTGTATCAATTTACATCCCCATCAACAGTGCAAGAAGGTTCCCTTTTCTCCACACCCTCTCCAGCATTTATTGTTTCTAGATTTTTTGATTATGGCCATTGTGACTGGTGTGAGATGATATCTCATTGTAGTTTTGATTTGCATTTCTCTAATCATTAATGATGTTGAGCATTCTTTCATGTGTTTGTTGGCAATCTGTATATCTTCTTTGGAGAAATGTCTATTTAGGTCTTCTGCCCATTTTTGGATTGGGTTGTTTGTTTCTTTGATACTGAGCTGCGTGAGCTGCTTGTAAATTTTTGAGATTAATCCTTTGTCAGTTGCTTCATTTGCAAATATTTTCTCCCATTCTGAGGGTTGTCTTTTCGTCTTATTTATGGTTTCCTTTGCTGTGCAAAAGCTTTGAAGTTTCATTAGGTCCCAATTGTTTATTTTTGTTTTTACTTCCATTTCTCTAGGAGGTGGGTCAAAAAGGATCTTGCTGTGGTTTATGTCTCAGAGTGTTCTGCCTATGTTTTCCTCTAAGAGCTTGATAGTTTCTGGCCTTACATTTAGATCTTTAATCCATTTTGAGCTTATTTTTGTGTATGGTGTTAGGGAGTGATCTAATCTCATTCTTTTACATGTAGCTGTCCAGTTTTCCCAGCACCACTTATTGAAGAGGCTGTCTTTTCTCCATTGTATATTCTTGCCTCCTTTATCAAAGATAAGGTGACCATATGTGCATGGGTTTATCTCTGGGCTTTCTATTCTGTTACATTGATCCATATTTCTGTTTTTGTGCCAGTACCATACTGTCTTGATTACTGTAGCTTTGTAGTATAGTCTGAAGTCAGGGAGTCTGATTCCTCCAGCTCCATTTTTCGTTCTCAAGATTGCTTTGGCTATTCAGGGTCTTTTGCGTTTCCATACAAATTGTGAAATTTTTTGTTCTAGTTTTGTGAAAAATGCCAGTGGTAGTTTGATAGGGATTGCATTGAATCTATAGATTGCTTTGGGCAGTAGAGTCATTTTCACAATGTTGATTCTTCCAATCCAAGAACATGGTATATCTCTCCATCTATTTGTATCATATTTAATTTCTTTCATCAGTGTCTTATAATTTTCTGCATACAGGTCTTTTTTTCTTAAATATTTATTTATTTATTTGGCCATGCCGGGTCTTAGTTGTGGCAACGTGGGATCTTCATTGCAGCATGAGGGATCTTTAGTTGAGGCATGCAGGATCTAGTTCTCTGACCAGGGATTGAACCTGGACCCCCTGCATTGGGAGCATGGAGTCTCAACCACTGCACCACCAGGGAAGTCCCTGAAAGTGCTTTTAAATGTTTTATGAATATATATTCCTTTTTAAATGAAAAAAATAATGACTTGAGGACCTCCATTATGACCTGGTGCACACAGGGGCATGGAGGCCAGGTTGGAAACAGATATAGTTCATTTCTGTATCACTGGAAATGAGGAGAAATCCAAAAATATGTCTTTGTTTTCACTTACTGAATATTAAAGAAAAGGTTACCTAGTGAATGACCTTAACTTCCAAAAATATCAAATATTTTAAATAATCCTTGGAGGCTTTGCAATCATTTTAGATAACTCAGATTGACCACCTAAGCAAGAAGTATTGAAAGGTATGCAAATGAATCTACGTGTACCCATAGAGGTAGCAGTCTACTGCAGCTGTTTCTGAAAATTCTCTCAGCTGAGTATCTATGGAATTATTACGTTTAAAACCTTTGCTCCTAAGCATTCATGTAGGCTGACTTTTCAATTTCAAGGGATTTCAGAACAGTTCCCTGCAATTTATCATGTGAAAAGAATTAACAAGAAAGAAAATGGAAGCACATTCACATTTGCCAAGACATTTCCCTTCAGAAGGAGAAAAAGCTCCTGAATGAATAATATAAGAAAGATGGTTTCAGTGCTTCAAAAACAGAAAAATTACTTAAAGTTCCCGTTAGTAAAGCCAGCCTTCCCTTTCCTATAGAATATGAATAAGAACCCGGTACACAGTTGAAACCTGATGTATTCCAGCCCATTATCACACCGGTTCAGGTTGCTAAGGGCTCACTGCAGTGTCCCACCCTCTATAGAAACCATCTTGATAAGGTGTTAGAACACGTCTCAGTACTGAAGGCAAATCCAAATTAAGTTGATCCTCTATTTTCCCAAAGCGGAATAAAATGAAAATAAGGTTTTAGGCCAATATGAATATACAGACTTTTACAGGTTTATAACACATAATGAACTAACTTAGTTACACATATTTTAAACCGTCTATGTTGTTGTCCAGAGCTAATGTTTGGTTCCCTTATCTCAACTCAGTCGCTTGGTCCTCTAATCTAGTTTCACGCCTTTAATCTTCCAATGGCTCCCAATTTGACCAGAAAATTTCCCCAATGTCCAGATTCAGATATCTAATATCTGAATTCAATGGGTTACAAGGAGACTGGTCTTTGCGGCTTCAGAGACAGCTGCAAACTCCTCCAGGACCATTCAGATTACAAGCATGGGTGGCAGATGGAACGTGAGTTTGATGAGGATCACTAATGGTGTCTATGAGGACGAAAACTATGAAGTGGGAAGTGATGAGGAGGAAATACCATTCAAGTGTTTCATCTGTCGACAGACCTTCCAAAACCCAGTTGTCACCAAGGGCAGGCATTATTTCTGCGAGAGCTGTGCACTGCAGCATTTCCGCCCCACCCGGGGCTGCTATGTCTGTGACCAGCAGACCAATGGCGTCTTCAATCCAGCGAAAGAATTGATTGTTAAACTGGAGAAGCATAGACCTGCAGAAGAGGGTGGTGCTTCCGATTTCCCAGAAGACCCCCATAAGGGTCCAATTCCTATTACTTAATTTTCCCATTATTCTCAAATCTCAAGATAAATGTTTTGTTGTTTTGGAAATCTTAAAAAGAAAAAGTCCAGATATCTAATTTTTATTCAACATCTCCAGTTGGGTATCTAACGGATAGCTCAGAGGTGCCACCAGAAACAGTCTCTGCCCCTCCCAGGGGTTCTCGTTTGCTAAAGCTGGCAACTCTAGCCCTCTTCTCCCTTGCAGCCTTCCACAGCTCAGGTGATGACAGGTAAGGAAGTAAGCAGAGACAAAAGGGTTCTTGAAAGACAAAGAAGGGTCATAAATGGAGCCCTCGGAAGATAGTTTTTTCTGGGAATGTTAAATTCTAACCTCCAATAGCAAAGAACTTTTACAGTCATTAGAGTGTATTTGAAAAGATTTATATCAAGACTTAACTGCACTGGAAATTCAGAAGTGAATCAAAGAGATCCAGGACAGTAGAAACACACCAGAGGTAGAATACCTCCATATGCTAATTACTGAACCCTGAACAATCAGAGTCAGAGGAATCTCAGCAATTAGTAAGTAATACCCATAGTAGTAGTCCTCTGGAATGCACCAGAATAAGACAATACAATAGATAATGTGGGCCAGAATCAAAGATAATCCAAAGAATGTGGCAAAAGTATAAGAAACACTGCTCTATTCACTGTTATTAATGTAGAAAAGTAGAATAAAAATTTTAAACTGGAACTACATTTCCGTTGATTCTCACATATGTACTAATTTGTCATATGCATTTCTGCTTAAATTAGCGCTTTGAAACACGTATGTTATTGTTCTGTGATATGAGTCTAGCTCCTTTCACTTAATACATTTTTTTTTTAATGAACAAAGATCTCCCATTTAACAGAATTTGCTTTTAGGTTATCCAAATAACATCACATGGTTTCTTCTATAAGAAACATACAATCACGATTACAAAACCATTAAAGATATTCTATACAAAATAGAACATGGACCAATCTCATATACAAACATAAAGGGTGCTATTAATTATTTCTAGTTGTTCCATAAGTTCCCAAATGGAAGAGTCCCTCCTTGTATTGATAAGAAGAGATATATGCCCAAGGTTATAGCATGTGAACAGTGAACAAGCAGAGTCAGGATTAAATAGATACTCAGATAAGCAACTCCCTTGAGTCTATTCAACAGTTCATGTCATCGACAGTGTTAAACATTGGGCTTCGGAACGAAGAAATTTGATTTATCCAAACTATAGTTCTTGAGAACTACTGAATTTTTATTAAAAAATAAATTGTAGAGGGGAAAAAGGATTAAAAAGCAAACAAGTCAATCTTAGGCTTCATTTCTGTTTTATATACCTGCCATAGCCTAAGGTTAAAAAGCACTCCTTTTAATCATGAAAAAGATATTCATCACAAGTTAGCCTGAAATAAATCACTCCCCATAGGAAAATCAACATAAACATGGATGGCTCTGCAACAAAGGTCAGAAAAAAAGAGAGAGAAATGGAAACATTTTGTCTTACCTGTGAACTTCCCCAGTTTAATGAAATCTCCAATCAGAGCCTTCTCCAAAGTCAATGTCTGCAAACATCTGAAGAACAAAACAATTAAATTTGATATTCTCAAATAGATCTTCCAAATGATGTAACTGGCATAATATTGCAATGTCATATAATTTGGAAGCAACATTTGAATTTGGTAAGGAAGCCAAAGCATGTACTAAACTCACTGAAATTTCTTTCCTTCAGCCTAACAATTTTTGTCAGTTTCTGAAACAGACCCACAGATAACGTAAACATTTTGACAGAAAATTGGTGGTGGTGACAATGGCATAAAACTATCTGAGGACAAATGTACTGTGACTTGGAACATAAGATAAAATTTTCTTTGCATAGAGGCAAAATGAAGAGATGACAGAGTTCACAAAACCTATTCTCCTCTTGAAATTGCATTCTGATTTTTCCTTTCATTGGGCATCTTTCAAAAATAAACACTCAACACTCCAAGCAATTCCATTGACATTGGTTTGCAAGTAATCACCATTCCAGAATTTGCTTTATACTCTTTCCACCTGTAAGAGTATTAAAAAGGCATTCCTGCTTTACTGTGTTTTATTAAGAAGTTTGATCTAGGGGAAAAATTTGGGTAGCCCAAACTCTATCATGCCCATCCTCCCTGCTTCTACATGTGCTGTTCTCCCTTTCCTGTCAAATACATATTTCCAATTGGTAATACCAAGCACAGTGTCAGGGGTGAGTAGAAAATTTGGGGTTAGAGTTTATTCTTTCTAACTACTAGGTTCCTGAGTACTGCCTCTCATGTATATATTTAACCTTTTTTCCCTTAGAATTTCTCTTTAGATCTTCCTTTTTTTTAAATTTAATTTTTATTTTATATTGGGGTATAGTTGATTTACAATGTTGTGTTAGTTTCAGGTGTACAGCAAAGTGATTCAGTTAAACGTATACATATATCCATTCTTTTTAAGATTCTTTTCCTATATAGGTTGTTACAGAATACTGAGTATAGTTCCCTGTGCTGTATGGTAGGTCCTTGTTGATTATCTGTTTTATATATAGAAGTCTGTATATGTTTATCCCCAATTCATAATTTATCCCTCCTCCACACCTTTCCCCTTTGGTAACCATAAGTTTGTTTTCAAATCTGTGAGTCTGTTTCTGTTTTGTAAATAAGTTTATTTGTATCATCTTTTTAGATTCCACATATAAATGATATCATATGATATTTGTCTTTCTATCTTCCTCTGTCTGACTTACTTTACTTAGTATGATAATCTCTGGGTCCATCTATGTTGCTACAAATGGCATTATTTTGTTCTTTTTTATGGCTGAGTAATATTCCATTGTATATATGTACCACATCTTCTTCATCCATTCCTCTGTTGATGGACATTTAGGTTGCTTCCATGTCTTGGCTGTTATAAATAGTGCTTCAGTGAACACTAGGGTGCACGTATATTTTCGAATTATGGTTTTCTCCAGATATATCCCCAGGAGTGGGACTGCTCGATCATATGGTAGCTCTGTTTTTAGTTCTTCAAGGAACCTCTATACTGTCTCCCTAGTGGTTGTACCACCCATCTATGTTTTAATAAAACTGAAGTACAGTAGTCCCCTGCATCTGCAGGGAATATGTTCCAAGACCTCCAGTTGATGCCTGAAACCATGGAGAGTACCACACCCTGTATTTGCTGTTTTTTCCTACACATACATATCTGTAATGAAGTTTAATTTATAAATTAGGCACACTAAGAGATTAACAACAATAACTAATAATAAAATGTAACAATTATAACAATATACTGTAATAAAAGTTAGGCAAATTTGGTCTATTTCTCGCTCTCAAAATGCCCTATTGTACAAATGTAATGCCTTTTCCATCTTAACAAAGCACTTAGCATGCACCATAGCCGTAACTTTTGCATTTTGAGATGCAACAGCCAAACTAGCAAGAATTTCTCTTTTCTTCTTCACAAGTTCATGGAGAGAAGATTTGTTCTTAGATCTTATCAACTTTAGCATATAATTTTTTTCTTTCCTTATTAAGTCAAAAGCTTTCACATCTTCACTTAAAGAAAACATGTTATGGATTCTCTTTGGCATGTTTGAATTGCCAGCATTACTACACTTGCACATTGAGGTCATTATTAAGTAAAACAAGGGTTACTTGAACACAAGTACTGTGATATCATGACAGTCAATCTGGTAACTGAGAAGGCTACCAAGTAACTAATGGGCAGGATACAATGGACAAAGGGCTAATTCACATTCCAGGCAGGACAGAGTAGGACAGCACCAGGTTTTATCATGCTACTCAGAAGACCTACAATTTCAAACTTAAGAGTTGTTAATTACTGAAAACTTCTGTTTAATATTTCTGGACCAGAGTTTACTGTGGGTAACTGAAACTGTGGAAAGTGAAACTGTGGATCAGGGAGGGCTACTGTAACCCCAATTTTCAAACCATCACTTGTGTTTGCCTCCCTTTGTGCTTCTTCTTAATCTATCTATCATCCTTCAAGTGTCCTTACTCAGACTTTTTCTAAGTTCACATTTGCTATATTTTCCAAAGTCCAACTCAATTATTAGCTCACTTGCAAAGCTTTTCCTGACTGCCAACTAGAAACAGTTTGATCTTCCTTTAAGCTCTCAAAATAATCCATGAACCACTCAAGTTATATATATATAATACAGTCTACTTTGTATTCAATTAATTTGCTGCAACTCTTCTCTCTCTTACTGGATGATAGCAAGTTGGTCACAAAATTGCTGCCGTGTGTTCTAAATCCATCCCTTGTTCTCCCCAAGGCCTAGACCTAACTGAACACTCCATACATGGAATATGATATCAGCAATTCTTTCTTTAAAAATGAGCATTTATATTCTTCACCAAATAAAATGTAAGACTTAGAAAATTCAATATTCACTGGACTCCAATTCATAAATTAAATTAAAATACCAATGAATATTTTCATTAAAGAAAGCAAGAAGATCACATTGGTGGCCAACACCACCCCCCAGTAACCCTGCAGAAATTGCAGCTCAATCACAACAGGAGGGTGCACACAGCCCACTCAGTGAACAACCCTGGAGCACCTGGTTCTGGTGACCAGAGAGGGTTGTACCACTGGGCCCCACAGAGTACTTTGTACATAGGTAACTCTTTTAAGACCGGAAGATGTGGCTGATATGCATAATAGGTAGAAACAAAAAGAGAGTTAGACAAAATGAAGAGACAATGGAATACCTTCCAAACAAAAGAACAGGACAAAAGTTCAGAAAAAGAACTAAACAGAATGGAAATAAGCAATTTACCATATAAAGAATTCAAAGAAATAGTCATAAAGATGACTGCAATCAGGAGAAAATGGATGAAACTCACTGAGAACTTCAAAAAAGAGATCAAAAATATAAAAAAGAACCAATCAGAACTGAAGACTACAATAACTGAAAGGAAAACACACTAGAGGGAATCACAGCATATTAGAGGATGCTGAAGGATAGATCAGCAATCTGGAAGATAGAGTAGAGGAAGAAGAAAAATATGAACAAAAAAAAGAAAAGAGAATTTAAATAAAACACCTGGACACAAAGGAAATAGAAACACAATGATCCATAATCTATGGGAGACAGCAAAGGCTCTTAAAAGAGTGAAGTTTATAGGGGAAAAAGTCTACCTCAGGAAATAAGAAATGTCTCAAATAAAGAATAAAACCTTACATCCAAAGGAAGTGGGAAAAGAACAAGAAAAACCAAAATTAGTAAAAGAAAATAAATAATAAACATCAGAGCAGAGACAAAAAAGAGTAAAGATCAACAAAACTCAGAGCTGACTCATTGTCAGCTGACACCACAGAAACACAAGGGATCATAAGAGATTACTATGGACAATTATATGCCAATAAAATGGACAACATGGAAGAAATGAACAAATTCCTAGAAATGTACAATCTCCCAAGCCTGAATCAAGAAGAAATAGAAATATGAACAGACTAATTACCAATAATAAAATTGAATCAGTAATAAAAAATTCCCAACAAACAAAAGTTCAGGACTGGATGACTTCATAGGTGACTTCTATAAAACATTTAGAGAAGAGTTAACACCTATCCTTCTCAAACTATTCCAAAAAATTGCAGAGGAAGGAACATTTTTGAACTAACTTTGAGGGCAGCTTCACCCTGATACCAAAAGCAGATAAAAGTACCCCCAAAATAAAATTACAGGCCAATATCACTGACATACATAGATGTAAAAAATGCTCAACAAACTATTATCAAAGGATCATACACCATGATCAAGTGGAGTTTATCCCAGGGATGCAAAGATGATCCAATATCCACAAATCAATCAACATGGTACACCACATTAACAAAATGTTAATAAAGATTATTCACTTTTGTTGTAGAATAAAAAAAATCATATGATCATCTCAACAGATGTAGAAAAAGCTTTTGACAAATTTCAACATCGATTTATGATAAAAACTCAACAAATTGGGTATAGAGGGAACATACCTCAACAAATAAAGGCCATATATGACAAGCTCACAGTTAACATTGTACTCAATGGCAAAAAAGAGAAAACATTTTTTTCTAAGATCGGGACAAGGATATCCACTCTTAGTGCTTTTATTCAACATAACATTGGAAGCCCTAGTCACAGCTGTCAGACAAAAATATAGGAATTCAAATTGAAAAGGAAGAAGTAAAGCTGTTACTGTTTGCAGATGATGTGATATTATATATAGAAAATCCTAAGATACCACCAAAGAAACTATTAAAACCAATAAATGAATTCAGTAAAGTTGCAGGATACAAGATTAATATACAAAAATCTGTTGCATTCCTATACACTAACAATAAACTATCAGAAAGAGAAATTAAGTAAATAATGCCATTTACAATTGCATCAAAAAAAAATAAAACATCTAGGAATAAACCTAACCCAGGAGGTAAAAGAACTTTACTCAAAATAATATGAGACATTAATGAATGATACTGAAGATGACACTAACAATTGGAAAGATATACCACCCTCCTGGACTGGAAGAACTAATATTATTAAAATGGCTGGGGGGGGGGGGACCTTCAAGATGTCAGAGGAGTAAGACATGGAGCTCACCTTCCTAACCACAAATACAACAAAAATACATCTACGTGTGGAACAACTCCTACAGAACACCTACTGAATGCTGGCAGAAGACCTCAGACTTCCCAAAAGGCAAGAAAATCCCCATGTACCTGAGTAGGGCAAAAGAAAAAAGAAAAAACAGAGACAAAAGAATAGGGATGGGACCTACACCTCTGGAAGGGAGCTGTGAAGGAGGAAAAGTTTCCACACACTAGGAAGCCCCTTCATTGGCAGAGAGGGGGGTTTGGTGGGGGGGAAGCTTTGGAGCCATGGAGGAGAGTGCAGCAACAGGGGAGCAGAGGGTGAAATGGAGAAATTCCCACAGAGGATCGGTGCCTGCCACCAGCCTGAGAGGCTTGTCTGCTCACCCGCTGGGGTGGGTGGAGGCTGGGAGCTGAGGCTCGGGCTTTGGAGGTCAGATCCCAGGGAGAGGACTGGGATTGGCTGTGTGAACACAGCCTGAAGGGGGATAGTGTGCCACAGATAGCTGGGAGGAAGTCCGGGGAAAAAGTCTGGACCTGCCTAAGAGTCAAGAGACCATTGTTTCAGGGTGCGCGAGGAGAGGGGATTCAGAGCACCATTTAAACGAGCTCCAGAGACAGGAGCAAGCTGGGGCTACCAGCTCAGACCCAAGAGACGGGCACGAAATGCTAATGCTGCTGCTGCAGCCACCCAAGAATCCCATGTGCAAGCACAGGTCACTATCCACACCCACCCGGGGAGCCTGTGCAGTATGCCACTACAAGGGTCCCAATCAAGGGAGAACACATGGTGTACCTCAGGCTGTTGCAATGTCATGTAGGTCTCTGTCACTGCAGGCTCACCCCATATTCCAATTATAGCTACTATACCCCTCCCTACACCTAGCCTGAATGAGCCAGAGCCCCCAATCAGCCGCTGCTTTAACCGCCTCCTGTCTGGGGAACAGACGCCTGAGGGTGACCTACATGTAGAGGCAGGGCTAAAACCAAAGCTAAACACCAGGAGCTGTGTGAACAAAGAAGAGAAAAGGAAATTTCTCCCAGCAGCCTCAGGAGCAGTGGATTAAATCCCCACAATCAACTTGATGTACCCTGCATCTGTGGAATACCTGAAAAGACAACAAATCATCCCAAAATTGAGGCAGTGGACTTTGGGAGCAACTGTAGACTTGGGGGTTTGCTGTCTATAACTGATTTGTTCCTGATTTTTATGTATATCTTAGTATAGTTTTTAGTGCTTATTATCACTGATGGATTTGTTTATTGGTTTGGTTGCTCTATTCTTTTTATTATTATTTTATTTTTACTTTAATAATTAAAAAAATTTTTTTATCTTTCTTTTTTTTCTCCCTTTTCTTCTGAGCCATGTGGCTGAGAGGGTCTCAGTGCTCTGACCTGGTGTCAGGCCTGAGCCTCGGAGGTGAGAGAGCCAAGTTCAGGATATCGGACCACCAGAGACCTCCTGGCCCCAAGTAATAACAATTGGTGAGAGATTTCCCAGAGATCTCCTTCTCAATGCTAAGACCCAGCTCCAATCAACTGCCAGCAAGCCCCAGTGCTGGGCACCCCATGACAAACAACTAGTGAGACAGGAACACAACCCCACCCATTAGCAGAGAGGCTGCCTAAAATTATACTAAGTTCACAGACACCCCAAAACACACCATTGGATGCAGCCTTGCCCACTAGAAAGACAAGATCCAGCCCCACCCACCAGAACACAGGCACCAGTCCCCTCTACCGGGAAGCCTACACAAGCCACTGAAACAACCTTACCCACTGGGGGCAGACACCAGAAACAACAGCAGCTACGAACCTGCAGCCTGAGGAAAGGAGATCCCAAACACAGTAAGTTCAACAAAATGAGAAGACAGAGAAATATGCAGCAGATGAAGGAGCAAGGTAAAAACCCATCAGACCAAAAATGAAGAGGAAATAGTCAGTCTACCTGAAAAAGAATTCAGAGTAATGATAGTAAAGATGATCCAAAATCTTGGAAAAAGAATGGAGAAAATACAAGAAAGGTTTAACAAGAACCAAGAAGAACTAAAGAGTAAACAAACAATGGTGAACAACAGAATAAATGAAATTAAAAAGTCTCTACAAGGAATCAATAACAGAATAACTGATGCAGAAGAACAGATAAGTGACCTGGAATATAAAATAGTGGAAATAACTACCTCAAAGCAGAATAAAGAAAAAAGAATAAAAAGAATTGAGAACAGTTTCAGAGACATCTGGGACAACATTAAATGCACCACATTAAAATTATAGGGTCCCAGAAGTAGAAAAGAAAAAGAAAGGGACTGAGAAAATATTTGAAGAGATTATAATTGTATAAAACTTGTATAATATGGGAAAGGAAATAGTCAAGTCCAGGAAGCGCAGAGAGTACCATACAGGATAAATCCAAGGAAAAACATGCCAGACACATATTAATCAAACTACCAAAAAATTAAATACAAAGAAAAAAATATTAAAAGCAGCAAGGGAAAAGCAACAAATAACATACAAGGGAATCCTCATAAGGTTAACAGCTGAACTTTCAGCAGAAACTCTGCAGGCCAGAAAGGAGTGGCAGGACATACTTAAAGTGATGAAAGGGAAAAACCTACAACCAAGATTACTCTACCCAGCAAGGATCTCATTCAAATTCGACGGAGAAATTAGAACCTTTACAGACAAGCGAAGCTAAGAAAATTCAGACCCACCAAACAGCTTTACAACAAATGCTAAAGAATTTCTCTAGGCATGAAACACAAGAGAAGGAAAAGACCTACAATGACAAACCAGAAACAATTAAGAAAATGGTAATAGGAACATACATATTGATAATTACCTTAAATGTAAATGGATTAAATTCTTTAAGCAAAAGACATAGACTGGCTGAATGGATACAAACACAAGACCTGTATATATGCTGTCTACAAGAGACCCACTTCAGACCTAGGAACACATACGTACTGAAAGTGAGGGATAGAAAAAGATATTCCATGCAAATGGAAATCAAAGGAAAGCTGGAGAAGCAATTCTCATACCAGACAAAATAGACTTTAAAACAAAGACTATTACAAGAGACAAAGAAGGACACTACGTAATCATCAAGGGATTAGCCCGAGAAGAAGATAAAACAATTGTAAATATTTATGCACCCAACGTAGGAGCACCTCAGTACATAACGTAAGTGCGAACAGCCATAAAACAGTAACACAATAATAGTAGGGGACTTTAACACCCCACTTTCACCAATGGACAGATCATCCAAAATGAAGTTAAATAAAAAACACAGGGGCTTCCCTGGTGGAGCAGTTGTTGGGAGTCCGCCTGCTGATGCAGGGGATGCAGGTTTGTGCCCCTGTCCGGGAGGATTCCACATGCCATGGAGTGGCTGGGCCCATGAGCCATGGCCGCTGAGCCGGCATATCCGGAGCCTGTACTCTGCAATGGGAGAGGCCGCAGCAGTGAGAGGCCCACGTAATGCAAAAAAAACAAAAACAAAAAAAAAAAAAAAACACACACATACAAGCTTTAAATGACATATTAAATAAGATGGACTTAATTGATATTTCTAGGACATTCCATCCAAAAACAACAGAACACATTTTCTTCTCAAGTGGTCATGGAACATTCTCCGGGATAGATCATATCTTGGGTTGCAAATCAAGCCTTGGTAAACTGAAGAAAACTGAAATCATTTCAAGTATCTTTACCAACCACAACACTATGAGACTAGATATCAATTACAGGAAAGAAACTGCAAAAAGTCCAAAGACATGGAGACTAAACAATACACTACTAAATAACCAAGAGATCACTGAAGAAATCAAAGAGAAAATAAAAAAATACCTAGAAACAAATGACAACGAAAACACAATGACCCAAAACCTATGGGATGCAGCAAAAGCAGTTCTAAGAGGGAAGTTTATAGCGATACAATCTTACCTCCAAAAACAAGAAACGTCTCAAATAAACAACCTAACCTTACACCTAAAGCAATTAGAGAAAGAAGAAAAAAAAACCCCAAAGTTAGCAGAAGGAAAGGAATCATAAACATCAGATCAGAAATAAATGAAAGACAAATGAAGGAAACAATAGCCAACATCAATGAAATCAGAAGCTGGTTGTTTGAGAAGATAAACAAAATTGATAAACCATTAACTAGACTCATCAAGAAAAAAGGGAGAAGGCTCAAATCAACAGAATTAGAAATGAAAAAGGAGAACTAACAACTGACACTGCAGAAATGCAAAGGACCATAAGAGATTACTACAAGCAACTATATGCCAATAAAATGGACAACCTGGAAGAAATGGACAAATTCTTAGAAAAGCACAACCTTCTGAGACTGGATCAGGAAGAAACAGAAAATATAAACAGAAACATCACAAGCAGTGAAATTGAAACTGTGATTAAATATCTTCCAACAAACAAAAGCCCAGGACCAGATGGCTTCACAGGCGAATTCTATCAAGCATTTAGAGAAGAACTAACAGCTATCCTTCTCAAACTCTTCCATAATATAGCAGAGGGAGGAACACTTCCAAACTCATTTTACTAGGCCACCATCACCCTGATACCAAAACCATACAAAGATGTCACAAAAAAAAGAAAAGTAGAGGCCACTATCACTGATGAACATAGATGCAAAAACCCTCAACAAAATACTAGCAAACAGAATCCAACAGCACATTAAAAGGATCATACACCATGATCAAGTGGGGTTTATCCCAAGAATGCAAAGATTCTTCAATATATGCAAATCAATCAATGTGATACACCATATTAACAAATTTAAGAATAAGAACCATATGATAATCTCAATAGATGCAGAAAAAGACTTCAACAAAATTCAACACCTATTTATGATAAAAACCCTCCAGAAAGTAGGCAGAGAGGGAACTTACCTCAACATAATAAAGTCCATATATGACAAACCCACAGCCAACATCATTCTCAATGGTGAAAAACTGAAACCATTTCCTCTAAGATCAGGAACAAGACAAGGTTGTCCACTCTCATCACTATTATTCAACATAGTTCTGGAAGTTTTCACCACAGCAATCAGAGAAGAAGAAGAAATAAAAGGAATCCAAATCAGAAAAGAACTACAGCTGTCACTATTTGCAGATGACATGATACTATACATAGAGAATCCTAAAGATGCTACCAAAAATCTACTAGAGCTAATCAATAAATTTGGTAAAGTAGCAGGATACAAAATTAATGCACAGAAATCACTTCTGAAAGAGAAATTAAGGAAATCCTCCCATTTACCATTGCAACAAAAAGAATAAAATACCTAGGAATAAACCTACCTAAGGAGACAAAAGACCTGTATGTAGATAACTATAAGACACTCATGAAATAAATTAAAGATGATACAAACAGATGGAGAGATATACCATGTTCTTGCATTGGAAGAATCAACATTGTGATAATGACTATACTACCCAACGCAATCTACAGATTCATTGCAATCCCTATCAAACTACCAATGGCAATTTTACAGAACTAGAAGGAAAATTTCAAAATTTGTATGGAAACACAAAAGATGCCGAATAGCCAAAGCAATTTTTTGTGAAAGAAAAATGGAGCTGGAGGAATCAGGCTCCATGACTTCAGACTATGCTACAAAGCTACAGTAATCAAGAAAGTATGGTACTGGTACAAAAACAGAAATATACATTAATGGAACAGGATAGAAAGGCCAGAGATAAACCCATGCATATATGGTCACCTTATCTTTGATAAAGGTGGCAAGAATATACAATGGATGAAAGACAGCCTCTTCAATAAGTGGTGCTGGGAAAACTGGACAGCTGAATGTAAAAGAATGAAATTACAACACTTCTTAACACTATACACAATAATAAAATCAAAATAGATTAAAGACCTAAATGGAAGGCCAGACATTCTAAAACTCTTAGAGAAAAACATATGCAGAACACTCTATGACATAAATCACAGAAAGATCCTTTTCAACCCACCTCCTAGAGAAATGGAAATGAAAACAAAAATAAACAAATGGGACCTAATGAAACTTATAAGCTTTTGCACAGCAAAGGAAACATAAAGAAGATGAAAAGACAACCCTCAGAATGGGAGAAAATATTTGCAAATGAAGCAACTGACAAAGGATTAATCTCCAAAATATACAAGCAGCTCATGCAGCTCAATATCAAAAAACAAACAACCCAATCCCAAAATGGGCAGAAGATCTAAATAGACATTTCTCCAAAGAAGATATACAGATTGCATCAAACACATGAATGGAGGCTCAACATCACTAATCATTAGAGAAATGCAAATCACACCTACAATGAGGTATCACCTCATACATGTCAGAATGGCCATCATCAAAAAAGCTACAAACAGTAAATGCTGGAGAGGGTTTGGAGAAAAGGGAACCCTCTTGCACTGTTGGTGGGAATGTAAATTGCTACAGCCACTACTGAGAACAGTATGGAGCTTCCTTAAAAAACTAAAAATAGAACTACCATATAACCCAGCAATCCCACTATCTCGCATATACCCTGAGAAAACTATAATTCAAATAGTGTCATGTACCAAAATGTTCATTGCAGCACTATTTACAATAGCCAGGACATGGAAGCAACATAATGTCCATCGACAGATGAATGGATAAAGGAGGTGTGGCACATATATATAATGGAATATTACTCAGCCATAAAAGAAATGAAATTGAGTTGTTTGTAGTGAGGTGGATGGACCTAGAGTCTGTCATAGAGAGTGAAGTCAGAAAGAGAAAAACAAATACTGTATGCTAACACATATATATATGGAATCAAAAAAAAAAAAAAGGTTCTGATGAACCTAGGGGCAGGACAGGAATAAAGATGGAGATGTAGAGAATGGACTTGGACTTGAGGACATGGGGAGGGGGAAGGGGATGAAGTGAGGGAGTAGCATTGACATATATACACTACCAACTGTAAAATAGATAGCTAGTGGGAAGCAGCCACATAGCACAGGGAGATCTGCTCTGTGCTTTGTGACCACCTAGAGGGGTGGGATATGGAGAGTGGGAGGGAGATGCAAGAGGGAGGGGATATGGGGATATATGTATACATATATCTGATTCACTTTATTATAAAGCAGAACCTAACACAACAATGTAAAGCAATTATACTCCAATAAAGATGTGAAATAAGAAAAAAATAATTAAAAGTTAAAGGTGGCAAAACAACAACAACAGAAAAAAATGGCTATACAGCCCAAGGCAGTCTACAGATTCAATATAATCCCTAAAAAAATACCTATGACATTTTTCACAGAACTAGAACAAAGACTCCTAAAATATATATGAAAACACAAAAGACTGCATATAGCCAAAACAATCTTGAGAAAGAAAAAGAATGCTGAAGGCATTATGCTTGCTGACTTCAAACTATACAAAAAGCTACAGACATCAAAACAGTATGAAACTGGCACAACAACAGACACATAGGTCAATAGTTCAGAATAGACAGCCCAGAAATGAATTCACCCTTATATGGTCAATTAATCTAGGACAAAGGGGCAAGAATATACAATAGGGAAATACAGCATTTTCAATAACTGGTTTCGGGAAAACTGGACAGCTTTATGCAAAACAATCAGGCTGGACTATTTTCTTATATCATATACAAAATAAACTCAAAAGCTATTACAGACTTAAATGTAATATGTGAAACCCTAAAACTTCTAGAAGAAAACATAGGCAGTATTCTTTTTGACATCATCCTAGCAAAGTGTTTTTGGATACGCCTTCACAGGCAAGGGAAACAAAAGCATAATAAACAAATGGGACTACATCAAAATAGAAAGCTTTTGCACAATGAAGGAAACTACTAATAAAACAAAAAAGCCCACCTATTGAATAGAAGATAGTTGCAAATGATATATGTGATAAGGGGTTAATATAAAAAATAGGCAAATAACTCATAAATCTCAACATCAAAAAAAAAAGGATTAAAAAATGGGCAGAAGATTTGGATAAACATTTTTCCAAAGAAGACATACAGATTGCAGTAGGCATGTAAAAACATTCTCAACATCACAATTCATCAGGGAAATGTAGATCAAACTACAATGAGATATCACAACATACCTTTAAGAATGGCTTATTATCAAAATGTCAAGAAATAACAAATTTTGGCCAGAATGTGGAGAAAAGGGAACCCTGGTACACTGTTGCTGAGAATGTAAATTGGTACAGCCACTATGGGAAACAGTATAAAGTTTCCTCAAAAAATTAAAAATGGGACTCCCATACAATCCAACAATTCCACTTCTGGGTATTTATATGAAAGAAACAAAAACACTCATCTGAAAAGATATATGCAGCCTTATGTTCATTCCAGCATTATTTACATACACACACACACACACACTTTTATACATATACAATAGGATAATACTCAGCCACAAAAATTAACAAAATCTTGCCATTTGCAGCAACATGGATGTACCTATAGGGTATTATGCTAAATGAAATAAGTCATACAGAGAAAGACAAATACCATATAGTTTCTCTTGCATGTGGAATCTGAAAAACAAAACAAATGAACAAACAAAACATGAACAGACTCACAGATGTGGACAAAAAGCTGGTGACTGCCAGAAGAGAGTGGGGTGTGGGGATAAGCAAAATAGGTAAAGGGTATTAAGAGATACGAGTTACAAAAGAAATAAGTCAGGGATGTACAGTCTGGATTAGGGAATATAATCAATAATATTGCAATAGCTTTGTATGGTGACAGATTGTTGTTAGACTTATCATGGTAATCAATTCATACTGTACATAAATATTGAAGCACTATGTTATGCACCTGCAACTATTGGGTGGGTGAAAAAGTGCCTTCAGTTTTTTAAGTAAAAATAAAAGACACTTTTTATTTTCACCAAGAACTTTATTGAACAACGTATTCACCCTTTTGTTCCACTACCTTCTGCCATTTATCAGGCAACTTCACAATTGCATTGTCCCAAAACTTTTTATCTTTTTCAGCAAAGAACTGTTCAAGGAACCTTTTACAGTCTTCCAGGGTATTGAAATTTTTTCCATTAAGAGAATTTTGTAAAGACTGAAATCAATGGAAATCCCAAGGTGCAATGTCTGGTGAATACAGCAGATGAATCAGAACTTCCCAGCCAAGCTGTAAGAGTTTTTGCCTTGTCATCAAAGAAACATGCGGTCTTGAGTTATCCTGATGGAAGATTACGTGTTTTCTGTTGACTAATTCTGGACACTTTTCCAGAATTAGTGCCACTTTCGGTTGGTCTAATTGGGAGCAGTACTTGTTGGAATTAATCATTTGGTTTTCTGGAAGGAGCTCATAATAGAGGACTCCCTTCCAATCCCACCATATACACAACATCACCTTCTTTGGATGAAGACCAGCCTTTGGTGTGGTTGGTGGTGGTTCATTTCACTTGTCCCGTGATCTCTTCTGTCACCTTGTTGTACAGTGTCCACTTTTTAATCACCTGTCACAATTTGTTTTAAAAATGGAACGTTTTCATTATGTTTCAGTGGGGAATCGCATGCAGAAATACGGTCAAGAAAGTTTTTTTCGCTTAACTTTTGTGGAACCCAAACATCAAAGCAATTCACATAACCAAGCTGGTGCAAATGATTTTCAATGCTTGATTTGGATATTTTGATTATGTCGGCTATCCCCCGTGTGATATAACGTTGATTGTTTTCAATTATTGTTTTGATTTTATTGTTATCAACTTCAACTGATCTACCCGACTGTGGAGCATTGTCCAGCAAGAAATTTCCAGCACCAAATTTTGCAAACCACTTTTGACATGTTCGATCAGTCACAGCACCTTCTCTGTATACTGCACAAAGTTTTTGTGCGTTTCAGTTGCGTTTTTCTTAAAGTAATAAAGCATAATATGCAGAAAATGTTGCTTTTTTCTTCCATCTTCAATATTAAAATGGTTACACAAAACTTCACCAGTTTTGATAAGTCTTCTTTTAAATGCACACTGATATAACAGCTATCCCATACAATCTAACAAAATTGTTTTGAATGAACTTAAAGACAACTAAGTGCTACTGGAGCCATCTTAGGGAAAAAACGAACAAACCTTTGGGCCAAACCAATAATATAATATTGTACAGGAAAAATAATTAAATTAAAAACTAAAACAAGAAGTTTAATGTATGAAAGAAAATTTATCTCAGTTTAGCTTTTCAACAAGAAAATTTCTTAGAATAAAACTCAAGTTTAAATACATACTAAAGAGGAGACCAAGCTAATCTGTTGAAGAATATAACAATAGAACAATTGTATTAAAATGTCATTAATAGTTCAGTGTATTTGGGATCTTGGAAGTATTACTTTGGCCTTGATTTCAAGCTAATACTACTGGAAACATACTCATTGGGATAAGAGCAAGTCACATATTCTCATTACTCAGTTCCACGCTGGACTGATTTTCATCTTGTTAGAATGCGTGGCATATGGTGGAAATTCACAGCTAATGTATTCTTCCTGAGGTCTTTACTTACCCATATAAGAACAATCAAAATTAAAAACGGTGCTTTACTGAACACTGATGTGAATTTCTTGTGCCCTCTGATAATACTGGGGAAAGTTAACAAGTGTGTTAAAAGCACAGAGAGTTTCTACGGACATACTTTCACTTTATGGTAAACAAGGTTAATGCAAGGTCATTTGAGACACTGCAGATAACTTGGATTTTTTAGCAAGTAGACAGATAAAGCCCGAGTGTACACAATGCAATAAAAAATCAGCCAAATGACAAGAGAGCACAAGAAAAGCATGTTTAAAAACCCCAGACTGGGCTTCCCTGGTGGCACAGTGGTTGAGAGTCCGCCTGCCGATGCAGGGGACACGGGCTCGTGCCCCAGTCCGGGAAGATCCCACATGCAGCGGAGCGGCTGGGCCCGTGAGCCATGGCCGCTGAGGCTGCGCGTCCGGAGTCTGTGCTCCGCAACGGGAGAGGCCACAGCAGTGAGAGGCCCGCGTACCGCCAAAAAAAAAAAAAAAAAAACACCCCAGACTTTCCATCCAAAACGCTAATTTATGAAATACATGAATATGTATTTCATGTATTAACACTGTAGCAAGCACAAGATTAATTATTAGTTGACTGATATCTATAATGCCTTTTCAAAAAGTCAAACTAATGGGAACATTAATAATCAGCATTTCAGAATATCTAAAATTATTAAGATAGAGAATTATTAAGAGAAAGTCTAAAAAGTTCTTCCAACTTCCTCTTTTGGTTATTAAGGCAACTGAGGCCCAGAGAATGGAAGTGGCTTGTGTAAGGACACAAATTACGTCTAGATCTGGGATTATGACCAGTCTCTCACCAGAATATGCGGAGTGATGCTTGCCACTTTCTTAAGAGGGGGCGCTGAGTCAGAGCTCCCGGGAGAGTGTGGCGGTTGGTGAGTGATTGACAAGGCACGTTTCTCTTCCAGCAGCAAGACTACCAATAAGTGCTCTGAATCCGCTCCTGGAACCAAAGAGGTACTATTGCCTCTTTAGTAAACGGCTGCTGAGTGATCACTAATGAGATTACAAGGAAATTATGTCTTTAATTTATACCAAAGGATATACTACATCATTATGATAAAATCTGCCCCCTGGGTTTTAGTATAATAATCACTTTCCAGGAGAGGTCATGCATGATGGAAAGAAGCATGGATGAGACAGTGGTTTAAGTGTATATCCTCATGGTGTTAGTCTGGGCAATTACTTAAATTCTCTGAGCCTCATTTTCTCCCACCAGTAAAGCCAAGGTACAATAATCAGTATGGGATAATAAAACTAACTTTTATATATGCCTACCATGAGGCATAAATTCAAATGCCTCCTTTTATTAAATCACAGATAACTATAACACAGGTGTGATTATCATCTCCATTTTGCAGATAAGAAAACTGTGGTTAGCAATCTTAGTGAAGTGTAATAAAGTGGTAATAAGCATAGGACCTGGATGCAGAATAAGTTTGAATTTGGCTTTAATACTTCCTAGCTGTTGGCTATTGAGGAAGTGACTTAACTTCTCTAGGCTACAGTTCTCTCATCTAAAAGTGGGAATAATAATAATATAAAATGCATATGTTGTTGCAACAGTTAAATGGAATAATTGTGCATCTCTCAAAACAACACCTAGAACACAGTAATTCTCAATAAATTAACTAATTGTCATTATTATTATTATGTATTGCCAAGGATCAGTGGGCCACTAAATGGCAGAGATCAAATCAGCAGGTCTGATCTGCTGGATCCCTGACTCTTACCCATGAAGTTCTGCTCCTGAAACACCTCCACTGTTTCTGTGTCCAAGATTTTACGATGCTGATAGGTAGGCCATTTTCGAGGGGCATTAACTCTTTCAACTTTTTACATGATACACTAGACATTTAAAACTATACCAGTTCACTAATTTATATCCTATGCTGAAAAGTAGGGACTTTTTTAACTTTGAATTTTTTCATTTAGATGTATGAAATTGGGAGGAATTCCCATACACCGTTCACCCCAAATCCCTAAACAAGATCAACTGACAACATGTGCGTTCTGATAGGGTGCACTGAGAAGGACACAGCATTGCTTCTGTGGGTTTCCTGCCAAAAATCGCATAACCTAAACGCAATCCTGAGGAAACATCAGACCAACCTGATCTGAGGGATACAGCACAAAACAACACGCGGTACTGTTTAAAAGTGCCAAACAATAAAAAAAAAAAAAAAAGAAATACAGAGGAACTGTGCTGGATTAAAAGAGACTAATGAGACATGACAAGTAAATGCAAAGTGTGTTCCTGAATTGGATTATGATCCAGAAAAAGGATAATAATGAGATGATCTCCTCTACTCTGAACAGATTGTCTCATGTCCTCTTTCTAGTCCAGAACCGGACCCACGAATATGAGCATTGTATCAATGTTATTGTCCTAATTTGATATTTGGAAATTTATTATGTGTTGGAGGTTAAATATAGATTATTTTTATGTAGATAACATTAAAACATAAAGGAGAGTCATGGGTTACAGTGTAGACAGAGGACCTGGGCTTCGGAAGCATGCAGTTGCCTATGGTCCCTAGTTCGTGAGTAACTAGCTGTTCTGGGATTCTGTCTCCAATCTCTCAGAACAGGCTCTTTCTGCTACACTGAGTTGCAGAAAACATTCAGAGCCTGTAAACACTGTATTGGTTTCCCGTGGCTGCTTTTATAAATTAACAAACATCTGGTGGCTTAAAACACCAGACATGTATTCGCTTCCAGTTCTTGATGTCGGAGACCAGAATCAGTCTCACTGGGATAAAGGAAAGGTGTGCGCAGGGCTCTACGCCCTCCACAGGCTCCAGGAAAGAACCCCTTTCCTGGCCTTGTCCGGCTTCTAGAGCTGTCTTCCTTGCACTCCTTGGTTTACGAACTCCCCTCCTCCGTTTTCAGAGGCAACAGCTCAGCATCACAAATCTTTCTCTTTCTCCATCATCCCTTTGCCTTCTCATCTGCTTTCACAACTCCCTCTGCCTCCCTCTTATAAGGACAGTTACATTACATATAGGGCCCACTCAGATAATCCAGGATAATCTTCCCATTTCAAAATCCTTTGTTTAATTGCAGCTGCAAACACCCCATTACCATATAAAGTATCAAACATGGGCTGCATGAACTGGGGCCTGGATATCTTCGGGGTTCATTATTCAGCCCACCACAGACATGAAAGGACATCTCCATCTGCAATGAGTTTTAATTTTTGATTCATATAGTCAAGTTGGCATTGATCCCTATTCAGATTGAAACTGAATTTAATAATTGGGAAGCCATTAATTCCTAATCATTTCCTAGCAGGAAAATAGTATGCTCTCAGAGTCTGTGTCTCACATTAAACTTTCTAAGATTTAGGTAATCTGTTTACATGGTTTTCATGTGAGCTTTTCTGAGGGCAGGTACATGGTTTGTATTTCATGTGTCTCCAGTATGGTAGGCTGAATATTGGTCCTCGAATATAATCAGATCCTAATTCCTAAAACCTACAAAAATTACCTTATGCGGCAAAAGGGACTTTGTTGGTGAAATTAAATTAAGGCTCTTGAGATTGGAATATTATTCTGAATTATTAGGGTGGGCCCTAAGTGCAATCTCAAATGTCCTTATAAGAGAGAGGCAGAGGGAAAATTGACACAGAAGAGCCAAAAGCAATGTGACAAGAGGAGAAGAGATTGGAGTGACATGGCCACAAGCCCAGGAACGTCAGCAGTCATCAGACATTGGAAGAAGCAACGGGAAACGGATTCTCCCCTGGAGCCACCCAAGGGAGCACAGCCCTACTGACACCTTGACTTAGCTGTTTATGACTCAGTCTGGATTCCTGAATTCTATAACTGTAAAAGCAAAAAAAAATTGCTGTTTTAAGCCACTAAGTTTGCGGCGATTTGTTACAGCAGAAATAGGAAACCAGTATATTCAGTAACCAGCTTAGCACCTGGCACGTATGCTTGTTAAATGTCAGAAGGCAAGAAAGGAAGGGAGGGAGGGAATGAGGGAGGAAGGAAGGAAAGAAGGAAGGAACGATGCATTAAAGTTACAAGGAAAAACAATATTTGGGGTTTTAATCAATATTTGACCTATTTTCCTCAACCTGGGACACATTACTAGCCTCGGACTGAAAAGACTTAAGGTTTTTTTCCCTTTAGTTAAATGTTCTCTATCTAAATCTGAGAAACTGTGTTTTTGAAATCTACATCTGGGACTGGAAGACTCCATGACATGTTTCACATTGAGGGGAGTTCTACAGCTGAGTTAAGAACTTCTGCAAGAAGGGGTTAGGGTGAAAGCCAGCCAGGTCCTTTTCTGAGGGAGAACTTACAGGCCTGGGGCAATAATTGGGAAGCGGGTGGAACTGACAGGTGAAGGTATACACTCTCACTGCCATAGGAGGTCATTCATTTCTGTCTGAAGTTTTTACGCTAGAAGACATACCAGTATAGGTAGAGCCACTGACAAACTGTCCTTGTGTTTAACAGCTCTGGGGAAACAATTATTACTTGATAGATTTGGTGATAAGTGAAATATCAGATCCATACCCACGGTTTCAGAAATAATATATCCTGACCCACACTGAACTCCTTAATTTGTGGTATTCAGTGAAAACTGAAAGACCTAAAAGGAGTTAGAAATGTCTAAGGCAGTATGTTACTATCGGGAAGTTCGCTGAAGTGTTAAATTAAACAAAACAAGATGGAAAGGTTGAAGCAATAATCTCTTATCCTGTAGACCTTTTTCTGTTAAGTCCTATGCTAGAGTGCAATTAAAATAAATAACTTTTCCCCTGGAATTACCATTGACTTATTGAGTTTGACAATACCCAACAATGCCTGAATGTTTGTCCAAGTGAAAAAAAATCTCTTTGCTCTGTCGTAGAGATAAATGAGGTCAATTCATCAAGAGACCCAACTCAATAAAATACTGATAATGTTCTGCTTGGATGCATAAACCCTTCAGTCACGAGCGCCTTGTCAGATACCCAAATTGAGGGTTTTGTTATTGCTTATAAAAAATAATTGTAAAAAGTGCATTTAAATTCCACATCCTGTAATTTCCTCAATTATTTTTCTGATTATGCTGTACTTTTCATTGCAAATTGCATTAAATCAGAGCTGGAATGAGAAAGATTGTAGAAAACTAAACAAGCAAATATACCATTGAGCTGAATCTGCTCTGTTATTTGCTGACTTTTTCCTCAAAATGTTATTCATCATTTAGATTTTAAAACATGGCTAATAAAATATGCATATAGTATTTCCCCATCTCTCAGAAAAAGATGCTGTACTTTTTTTACACATGTATATTTTACATACTATACAAATGTGGAACCATATCATGTGTACTATTTACTTAATGCAGTCTTGCGTTTTTTCACTCTTTCACTTTCATTTTTTTGCCTTCCTTCCTTCCTCTTTCCTCTCCCTCTACACCAGTGCCCTTTTAGGTAAAACATGTTAATATCTATATCTTCCATTCTTGTCTCCACACCTAGATATACCAAGGCACACAATATACACACACATTACATATATATAATATGTATATCACACTATATACTTATATGTATATACACACAAATATATAAACCTAAATTTCTGTTATACACATTTTTCTTCATCTTGCTTTTCTCAATATCTAGTAAACATTCTTTCCAGTAAACAGACATAATTCTTTTTTTTTTAAATTAATGCTCCCTTTCTTTTTTTAAAAAATTTTATTTATTTTTTGGCTGCATTGGGTCTTCATTGTTGCATGCGGGCTTTCTCTAGTTGCGGCGAGAGGGGGCTACTCTTCATTGCAGTATGTGGGCTTCTCATTGCAGTGGCTTCTCTTGTTGCAGAGCACGGGCTCTTCAGTACTTGTGGTGCACGGGCTCAGTGGTTGTGGCTCGCCGGCTCTAGAGCGCAGGCTCAGTAGTTGTGGAGCACGGGCTTAGTTGCTCTGCAACATGTGGGATCTTCCCAGGCCAGGGATCGAACCCGTGTCCCCTGCATTGGCAGGTGGATTCTTAACCGCTGCGTCACCAGAGAAGTCCCAACAGAAATAATTCTAACCCATTCTTTCTAATGGCTTTATTTCCTGGCGTTAACACACCACAATTTGTATAACCAATTCTTCATTGATGGGCATTTTTCCGTATACATTTCTACATGCATAAAAATGCAAGAAAGTCCTTGGTACATAGATCTTTGTTTACTGGTCTTTTGGTTTCTATAAGATACCTTTCAAGGAATACAGTATTGCTGGATCAAAGAGTATATGCATGTTAGGTTTCAATAGCATCTTTAAGATAGCTTAATAAAAAAAGATGTGACAATATGTATTTATACCAGCAGCTGTTAGAGTAGTATTTTCACTATACTCCCAACAAAAATAAATATTGTAGTTGCTGTAAATGTTTCCATTTTGATGGGTGTAAGTGGCAGTACTTCATTATTAGTTAATTTTTATTGCACCACCATATAACTACTTTTTACATCTGACCTTGTTGCATTTCTGGAAATTATGATCCCTCAATAAATTTAGCAAAAGACGCAATTATAGAGAGAAAAAGAGAAGCAATTCTATGCAGTAGGTATATGTGTGGATGTGAGTGGGCGCTCTTCTTCTGTTGAGATGTCCACTGTCTTGCTGTCTGGAAGGACACATGGGCAGTGAGGGAACACGAATTACCCGTGGGCCTTGTACCATTTCATCTTGCCGGTTGGTTGGTTATTTAATGTTTGCAAATCTCCCGGGAATCTGGAACTCACTTGATTCGAGGCAGTTCAGCGGAGACAACTCTATTCGAAACCCATGTCTCTGAAGAGTCATTACTCTAGTCATTGATCTTCAATTGTTTTCTTGAAGCTACACAGAAGAAAAAAAAAAACTGAATAGGAGTTCATTTAAATATCATATTTGATGGCTGTTAGCATTTGTTCAGAATTATTTTCTTCTCTATGTATCTTCATTTATTTCAACTGCTTCTCAGAAAACAGTAAAGTCCTCTCACCACAGGCACTTTGGTTTCCTGTCACATCTGTTTTCCTTGGCAAACCTATAAGTTATTACAAGATATTAAGAGGGAAAAATAACAATACAAACACCATATTGTTACTGAATTGGTTGACAGGACCCGTGGCAATGTCCTAGCCAGGCGAGACCCCCTGTCTCAGCCAGGGACGTTCTTTTTTTTTTTCTTTTTTTAATTGATATATAGTTGATTTACAATGTTGTGTTAATTTCTGCTGTACAGTAAAGTGATTCAGTTATACATCTGTGCAGCCAATAACAAAACCGATACTGAAACTGGAACTGCACAAGTTTTATTCAATGGCCAAAGGAGAAGCAGGAACCTAATTCACAAATCAGTTTCTCAACCCAACTCTAGCAGAGCCACCAACTCTATAGAGGGAAGGTCGAGGTAAAAGGGAGGGAGTTGGAAAGAGTAGGAGGAATATTCATGAGGTAACTGAGAACGCGGGTGTGGTTTGGACCTGGAATTGTTGCATCTCTCCTTTTCAGTCCTTGCATGGGCTTTTCTGGTTGTTGTCATAGCAACTGTCAAGGGGCTGGTGGGTGTGTCACTTAGCTAATGTATTACAATGAGTGTATAATGAGGCTCAAGGTCCGCTGGAAGTCAAATCTTCTGCCATCTTGGGCCTAGTTGGTTCTCATTCATTTTTTCTCTTTGCAGCTCCTTCCTGAAACTTAGGTAAGAGTAATTATTTTCTATTCCAGGGAGGGGCAGGTACGATTCTGGGGCAACAGCGTTGGTAACAATAGGATTCTGCTGTAAAGAGTCCTTACTGGAATACTGGCCTGTATTAAAATAATACGTCACCTGCTCTGTTTCTAGATGTGAGGAACATGGAAACAGTCTCCCTGCATGTTACACATGGAGATTCCTGGGCTCTACCGGCCAACAAGAGAAAACAGAGCTTACAGACACTAGGCTCAAAATCTGCCTTAGAAAGCAGACTCCCCAGGGTAATCTTCACACTCTAAGAGTCGAGCCAGAGCTTTAAAACCTTTATCTTTTTCCTAACATCTGGGCTGATTAGGAAGTCACTTAGTTGTCAGTTACAAAGAAGAAAGGTGCTAATTACCTCTTTGAAACCTCTGAGTGACTCTGAGTTTGACTTTTCTTCTTTTCAGTCTGAGAAGACTGCATGTTTCCTTCCTGGAACCTAAACCCCTTGAGTGCTTTACTCCTGCTGTGAGAGTTAAAATAAAGGTTTCTTTGAACCTTAACTGACTCTCTCCCACTCTTCTCATATGAAAATTTCTTTACTTTGCAAACTGCCTTCTTCAAAGTGTCAGTTTTTCTTCAGAAAATTTGATGTTCAGTAACCAAATTACAAGAACAAACAAAATCATAACGGTTTTGTCGTAAAAGAAAATGCCAAATGGTTTCCTTCTAAAGATGAATGAATCTCAGTTCTAACATGAAGATAGGCAAAAATATGGTTCCCATGTTCTTTCCATTACATATACTGTATGATTTTAGAACTTGAGAAAAAAATAATCTTGTCCAGTATCATTCCAGTTTTGATTCCTTTGAATATTAAATCTTTGGATACCTAAAGCACCCTCTTAAAGTATCGATGTTCCCTGAGTCCCTAACAGCTAATATCTTAGTCATCATTTGAAAAGTTTCTCAAAATTAAACATGAAATTGAGGTTTTAGTGGAAACAATGCCAAGCAGATGGGGAGTGGACCAGGAAATCAGGAGGTTTCAAGGACATCATTTACCTACCGACTAGTTTGCAGTGGAGAGGACTTTGAGCTCAGAGCTGGGACACGTGAGCTCCAATGGTGGAACCAAGTTCTGTAGACATATAGACAAGGGATGTGTCCCTTGTTTTCTTTTTTTAAATTGTGGTAACAGGAGATAATATGAGACCTGCTCTCTTAACATCTTTTAAAGTGTACAGCACAGTATTGTTAGCTGAAAACACAGCGTTGTACAATAGGTCTCTAGAATTTATTCTTCTTCCATAGCTGAAATTTTAGACCCATCAAACGATAGCAATTTCCCATTTCTCTCTCTGCCTTGACCGTGGCGACCACCCTTCTATTTCTGCTTCTGTAATTCTGACTACTTTAGATACCTCAAGAAAATGTGGCGTATCTATATCTATATCTATAGATAGATGATCAAGATAGATAGACATAATGGAATATTATTCAGCCATAAAGAAGAAGGAAATCCTGCCATATGCAACAACACAGATAAACCTTGGGAACCTTATGCTAAGTGAAATAAGTCAATCACAGAAGGACAAATACTGCATGATTTCACTTACGGAATGTGTGCTTTCTGAGTTTCAACTTTCTCTTCTGTAAAATGCAATAGTAATTCCTTTCCACTACAAGCTATTGCTATGATGAAACAAATAATATTAAGAAGTGAAAGAGTAACACTTTTTCACTTGAATCGGGACCTCAAGGGGCCAATTATACTCACCCCCCCAACACAGGTATGTAGACTGATGAACTCCATAGTCTCATTATAAGAACTGGGCAACTGTTAAAGCACTATCAAAATATTAAAAGAACAAGAAGACTGTGCTAATTAAACATTTATTTAACTTTGAACAGCTGGTTCAATGAGGTTGGCAGGGTTCTAAAGAAGCAGACCCTGAGATGAGGGTTTAGGTACAAGTGGTTTATTTATTTATTTATTTATTTTTTTGCGGCACGTGTGCCTCTCACTGTTGTGGCCTCTCCCGTTGTGGAGCACAGGCTCCGGACGCGCAGGCTCAGTGGCCATGGCTCACGGGCCCAGCTGCTCCACGGCATGTGGAATCCTCCTGGACCGGGGCACGAACCCGCGTCCCCTGCATCGGCAGGCGGACTCTCAACCACTGCGCCACCAGGGGAGCCCAGTGCAAGTGGTTTTTAAGAAACGATTCCCTGGGGAAACAAGTAAGGAGGTGAGAGAAGAGCAGGGAGGGGAGACATCAAGCAAGGTTGAGATTTCAGGTATAGTCCCAGCAATAGCATAGGAAGCCCTGGAGGATATTACACCTTCAGAATGTATTCACCCTGACGGCAAGGCAGCTGGGCTTTCATACTACTAGATCAGCCTGTCACTGGATAGGCTAGAGGAGGCCTAGTGGGGAACAGATAAACTCCTGGCACTTTTGTGAGTAAGGATGAAGCAAGAGGCACCATGAGTCAAAGGTGGTCCCCTGTAGAAAACTGCAGGCCCTGCCAGTAGAAACAAAGCATGCAGGAGGTGAGGGGACTTGTATCCAGAATGATAAAATGCATATGAGGGGATCTGAGCAGGGCACGAAGAGTATCTCCTTAGTTTACAAATGCCAAGACTGAGGCTAAGAGATATCAAGCAGTTGTCCAAGCTCACACCACATATGAATGGCAGACTTGATTGTCCAACCCGAGACTCCCATCTCAGTGTTCCTTCCACATCACCAGGATGCTGATGAGTCTGCTATACTGTGAGTCCTGATATCATTATACACATCCTGCATCCTGAACTGGTTTTTTATTCATGTCTGAGAAAATGTCCTACCCTGGTACAAATTGATACGTACCCACCACGGCAACAGCACAGTTTTTGTGAGGCTATTAATAATGTAAGAAGCAGTTGCTGCTAGAAGATCTCCTGCTAACACTGCAGTGAGTGGAAATGCTGTCCTTATTCTTAATAAATGGAAGGGAGAATGAGACACGCTTCCTTGAATATAAGAATTTTAGAGAAATCGATATTTTTAAAATGCTTGCAAGGGTCCATGTTTATTGTGCATTTCCTCAGCATCCAGAAATACAGACCAAATTAATTACACTGAAAGCAAGAAAAGGAATCCCAACATGATGAATATGAACAAGTAGCATAATAATCTTGCTGCTTGGAGAATAATTTTGCTGCCTCATATTGAAAAAAAAAAATACAATGTACCCATCTGGGTCAGAAATAAAAACTGTGGAGTTTGTCCTTTGTGATATCACTAAAAAATAAGTAACTTACACCGGTCTAAAATGGGGAAAGTACATTTTCAAAGGCTTTGGAGATTTTTTTAAGTGTCCGTGAGAACCCACACAGGAGCTACTGTTATAACATGGCCGTGGAGAAGTTGCCTTCAGAAGGATGGCTGCCCCACTCACTGCCTCCTCCTGAGGTGCCCAGCAAATGTTTGGGTTCTTCTCCATTCAGGCAAAATGATAATTACTTAATTATCAGTGACAAATAATCATCACTCTGTATCCTGGAGTCCAGCCCCAAATATAATTATAAGACTCTCAATCAAAAGAAAGTTAGCTGAGAAACATGGGCCAACTTCCAATAGAGGGTGACGTGATCTCTCTGCCCTTCCTTTACCTCCTTTTCCTTTGTCCTTGGCTAATCAGCAACAGAGGAAAGTGACAAATGGCTCTCCACAAAGCTTCAGAAGATTCATAAAACCAAGAGGAGTTAGATATACCTTCTTTCACCCCAGAAAACACCAGAATCAATAGATGGAGAGAAAAGAGAGAGGCTGTTTTAAGCTCTGTACTACTACACTCAACAATTAAGAACCGTTCGATTACAAAACGGAAGTCCTGTTCCCAAGACAGATCAATGTATTCTGCGCGACATGCCTTATATTGCCTTATATAACATTGCTCAACAATTCTGTAAGTTTTATATTATGTCCTCTTTACATAACAGTAAAAAATAAATAGTTTGTAAAAATTACAGCCAAGATTCTTGGGCGTTAAACTTCTAAATCCTGTCCTGAAGCCCCATCTCCCCACCCCCAAAACATACACACACCCAGATCTTGAGACTATGGCCCCTGCTGTGGGATTACCGTCCTAGACAGAAGACTGCTAGAAAGAAGTAATAAGGAAAGTGGGATTACGCAAGATGAACTAAGTGTCTCCACGGCAAATTTCAGGTGAAAAATAAGGGGATTTTTGTCCATACCTGAGCAGGGACTTACTCTTGCGAGGAAACAACAGGGTATAGGAGGATGTGGGCATGAAGCAGGAAGTGACTAGGCAAACATCCTAATAGACTGTCCCCTTAGAGGTTCTTTTTTTTTTTTTATGAACAATTAACATTGAGTTCTCAGCTTGCTCTGCAGAGGAGCTGTCTGCCTCTTTCATATTTAGACAGACAGTTTCCTTTATCTGACACCAGGTCCCCGGCCACATCCAAGCAAACAAGGCATTCTTCTACAGAGCTGAATCAGAGCCTCTCATCTTTAGTCCACTTTATGTCCTCTTCCTCACACCCACCCCACAGAAGCCACGTGGTTAAGCAGGAGGATAGTCAAGAATGTTTTTATCAACTCCAAGCCCTAATTCATATTCCCCCAAATCTCCACTCCACCCTCTCACACCCCCATCCCCACCCCCACCCCCAGGATTTCACTGAGACGTCTCCCAACAAGGGCAGGGGCTTCTGCCTCTCCAGCCCACACCCAAGCCACCTCCGGACCTCTGGCTGCAAAAGCAGGGAGGGCCAGGAGCCAGCACAGGACCCGGGGGGCAACGTCTCAGTATCTGGCAGAGCCCCGGGCAGCATCATTCAAGTTGGCCGCTGCGGACCAACACAGAAGAAAAAGAAAACACTGTCAGGTAGGAAGGGAAAGAGCCCTAAGTTCCACCCCAGTCTCTACCCCATCACTCTTCCGCACTTAACAATCAGGGCTACCTGGCACATGTCTCAATCTTATCCAGCGAGTTGTTTAAAACAAAAGAGAGAGAGAAAATTTCAGTTTTTTCCTATCTTCAAAACAAAATGTTCTCTTTTTGGAGATATCCATGAAAACAAAAACAGAAAAAAAATTATTTAGACAAGATCAAAATAACTGGAGGTTTTCAGGGGTGTAAACTGCCTGGCTCAGAGCAGGCTTGGTCTCAGAGGCATGGTCAGAGCCACTTGCAGCAGCGGAGACGGACTGGGGGCACACAGTGATCAGGTGGTAACTTCCCGGAGGTCAGGGCCAGACAGCACACATGTTCTTCTGAGTGGACTTAATAATCTAGGTTTAATCAGAGCAATTTGGATTTGGATTTTGAAATGACCCTTCTTTGCCATGGAAACTATGCACTTCACACTGTGGAAACAGGTGGCATATAGAGAGGGTAGCTTTTGCTTCTTTGATTTCTTAGCCTTGAAGATGACCAGGTGGAGAAAGAGACCAAAAGTTTTTCTGATTTCCCTATTTCTTCTATTCCTTCCTAAAAACCAGACTCGCTGTGGCCTCAGTCTTGAGGAGTCATACTGACCGATAGAGAAGACAGCTCAGACAGAAAAGAAAAGAGTACAAAATGCGAGAAGATTGGAGATGAAAACATACAAAATTATATATATATTTACATATATAATAAACACAACATATCTGTGTACAACATGTCTGGGACAGTTGAGGAAACTATACAAGGATGTGCAACACTTTCCCCTTTCCACATGGATTTTAGACTAAGGAAGACAGCATAAGGAAATGGAGCAAGAAACACAAAAATTATATACAATTACAGGCGACAGCCAAGGAGTTTGGGGGCCAGGGAATCACGGGATCTCGCTCTTTCCATTCCCTCCTCACCAACGTTTTCCTATCCAGTTGGAATGATGGCCTGAAAAGTGAATGGCTGGTCAGGAAAGAAGTGGAGGCACCCCCAACCCCCTCCATGTGCATCAGCAAGTTCATCAGTTGTTCTCATTGCGCCAGATGTGTGGCGTATCAGAAGTGGTGAGCTGAGAGGGCGAGAGAGGATTATAGAATCTTCCTCTCTTGAACGGCTAGCTAGTTCCCACCCTGCCGTCTCTGTGATCACTAGCAGGTTGCATTCAGTAATATTCAGGCCAAGCTACTGATAACTAGATTGACGATGCTGGCCTTCTGCAGCCCCTTTCCTCCGCCTGGTTCACGATCAGCACTCTGCTTCTCAGAGCACAGGAGCTGGGTTACTGAGCTCTAGGAAGGCAGAGATTTCTCAGTGCTTCTTCCCTTTCTCCCTAATCACCTTCCCCAGCTTCCTCCAAGGTGAGTCATCTCCTGAGAACCTGCTGCCCCAGCCCTGCTGTAGCACTAAACCCTGGAGGCTCGCTCAGTTCATCCCTTTTCTTCTTGTCTCCCTAACAATACGCCTGGCAGCTGACAACATCTGAAATGTGGGACTCCACATGTGCACGACTGAGCATGTTTCTCCAGGCCCACAGCTTGGCTGTCAGCGCAGCTTTTTAGCAGCAAGGGCCCAGATTGTAGGAAAGCAGGTGAGGGCAGAGGCAAGAGCTTTGCTAGCTTAGAATTTTTTTTCTTGACCCTCAAGACCACGATCCTGATGAGCCCCCTCACGCCTGAATTTATAACCCCCAAACCTCAACTTCTCTCCCCATGTAGTCTTCAAATAGTTCCCCTCTGTAGGCTCACCTATGGGCCTTCCTCACTTTTGGCTTTACAATGAACAGCACAGTTTTTTTCAGGATTTTAGAATCAGAATCAATCTCATCTATATTCAACTCTGTTTTGCAGATGAGGAAATAGAAATCCGGAGAGGTTAAATGACTTGACCAAGGTTACACGTCCGTTCTGCCTAGACTGAGTGGAGCTAGAACCCAGATATCTTGACTCCCAACCCAGTGTTCTTTCCACTATCCCATGATACTTTCAAAAAGCAACATGCTGGAAGAGAGAGAGAAGGTGCCCATTTTATGTGAATTATATCCTCCAATCTTTACGTTATTTAAGAGCCAGGGCAAACTGTAAAAGACACTGACTGAGTAAAGGAGGTTAAGTGGGCACTATAGTTTCAGGCAAGGAAATCAGTTCTTCTTTTTGAGGCTTCTCTAAACCAGTCATAATGGAAACATGAAGCAGTAGCACCCCAAGGGACAAAACACTTAAAGCACAGAAAACAGATTCCATTCAATCTACCTTTCCCAACCATGTCAGGTTAGCCTTGGGATGTTAAACCTGTCATATTATTCCCAAGGCCTAGGCTAACCAAGTTGGGGATATCCTCTTCCAAAAGGAGAAATCACATCTCCCCAGTTTCTTGTATAAAAGAAAAAGACAGTTTGCAGCATTATCCAATCCTAGTCTCCCACTTCTGAGCCCCTACCTGGGCCACATGAGGGTGTGAAAATCTCCATTTATCCAAAGAAATGAACTCTCTTCAGCCCACATTACCTTCTCAGCAGCCTCCAGGAGAATCACAGTCATTTCTGGCTAGCAAGTTGAGAAGATATAACTAGGTGCCCATTGCATCCCTGCCTATGATATATAAAAGTCCGATGGGTGAGGAAGGGAAGCAGAAGGGGGCCCCAGTTACCTCGCAAGCTTGCTGGTGATGAGCGAGGACTTTCCCTGGGGCAGACCCTGTGGGCTGGGGATGTGGTCACCCGTCACCAGGTTCTTGTCTGGTCCTGTACTTGGTAGCTGCCTATTCTTCATCTTGGCTTTGGGCATGTCGTAGTCTCCTGAGTCAAAGTACTTTTGCCCTCTCTGGAGTCTCTTCGTGAGGAAGTTGGAGCCTCCAAGCTTTTGTCCTAGGCTTAGATATTTGGCCTTTAGCTTTGCCTCCTTGGCTCTCTCAGGGAGTGTACCTTCTTTCTCCTGTGTGTCCTGCTTCTCCTTTACCGGTCTCCTCCCCAGGGTTCTCCTCCTCTTGTTTCTGGGACATGGTGGGATTGGGACTGTGGAGTGAGGGGACCAAAGAAGTCAACCGGAGAAGGGAAGGGGGAGGGGAAACGGGACAACCTGCACTGCTTCTTCGGCTCCTGTCACTAGGGCTGCTCAGTCCCTTCAGAGGTGCTTTGTTTATGCTTCAGAACATTTAAAACTGATCAAGAAATAAATTGATCAAGTGCTTTAAGTGTCTTATAGCACAGCTCTGAAACAAACGAGGCCAGCGACACAAACAGGAGAGCAAGTTTACCCGATTTTTCCTGTCCATGCAATCATATTGCTTTCCTGAGTGACATTTCCTTCCTTGTTTGATCTCAAATCAGGAGTTAGTCAGAAAGACTAATCCAAGCTACATTTCTGTAACCTAACACACACAGGTTAAAAATAAAATAACTGAGGGATTTGAGCAGTAAGACAAGCGCATGGTAGTACTGAATTTACTTCAAACAGTCAATCCTTCCTCAAATTTGTGTCCTTTCATACAGATTCCAGTGGACTTTTAGTTATTGCCTAAATTCAGCCTCAAAATAAGTCAGTGGAGTAGTCAAGATTAGTATTATTCCCACTTCATGAAAGGAAAAAATGGAGATTAAAAATCTAAAGGGGGAAACTTGACCTTCAGAGTTGACTGAAGGTGGGAATGGTGAACATCTTGTCACTGGAGGAATGTAAATGATGGTCCAAGTGAAGAGTGAAGACTCTTCCCAATGGTCAGACTGGTGATTATTTGGTCTAATGTTTTAGTAGCAGGTTGACAATTAGTTTGAGTGTCGTATGTATGATGTCCTAATTCATCACCCCATGAGTCTGCCTCTCTCTCCTAAATTACTTTATGGGTTATCATAATTATGGGGAAAAAAAAGTGTTCCCTAACAATACTGCATTTAACTAACAAATTTTACATGGGCAACTTTGAGTGAAAATACCATATATCTTAAATTATTAATCAACTGTTTTAAGAGGATGACATATTTAAGACAAGTATGTTAACTCAGATTCCCTTCAGGAATTTTCAGGACAGTTAACACTTGTATAGATGAGTTAACTGTAAACATCAGCTTGCTTTTAATATTTACTGATGCTTTAAAACACATAAAATATATACATTTATTGAAACATAAGCAAATGAAAATGACTTTTAATGGAAATTATATTTTTAAAAAAGACCTAATTTTACTGAGATGTGCTCTCTTCATTGGTATTTAACCTTGCTACATTTATTCCTGGGGCTTCCTCCATCTTAAAGAAGTGTAACACTTTTGAACACATTTAAAACTTCATCGTAAAATCAGATATACTGCAAGTAACCTTAAAACTTTCCTAAGATGAACTAATTGCTATGATCATTCTCCCATAATAATGATTAAATTTTAATTCTTTACTATTCATTGTTTTTATAACCTCACTTTTATTTCTTGTCATATATCAAGGGAAATGAGGGGCAGTTTATAGTAATAAACACCTATATTTAAAAAGAAGAGATACCTCCAATTAATGATCTCAATTTCTACCTTAAGAAATTGAATTTAAAAAGCAAACTAAACACAAAGTATGAAAAGATAGGAAGTAATAAAGATCAAAACAGAAAAAAACTAAGATAGGAAAAAGGACAACATATGGGAAAGATAAATTAAGCCAAGAGATGAATTTTTGAGACCAGTAAAATTGATAAACCTATAATCAGATTAGTCAGAAAAGATAGGGAAGAAACACACAAATTACCAAGATCTGAAACAAGAGAGGTGACACCATTACAGATTCTGCATATATTAAAAAGATAATAATGTAATATTAACAAATTAATGCCAATAAATGCGATACCTTAGATGAAATGAAAACATATCTTGGAGGACACAAACTATGAAAGCTCATTCAAGAAAAAATATATAAACTGACTAGTTCTATATATATTAAAGAAACTGAATTTGTAGTTTAAAACCTTTCAGTAAAAATAATTCTAGGCTTGGAAGGTCTCCCTGGTGAATTCTACCTAAGAGGAAGAAATAATGCCAATTCTACACAAACTTTGCCAGGAATTGAAGAGAAAGGAATACATCACACTCATTATATGAGACCAGTATTAACCTAATAAGAGAAGCAGACAAAAACATTATAACACAAGAAAACTACAGATCAATATCCCTCATGATTATAGATGTAAAACTTAACAAAGTTTTAACAAACTGAAACACAAATATATTAAAAGCATAATATACCATAATCAGTGGAGGTTTACCCTAGGAATTCAAGGTTGGTATAACACACAAAACTCAATGTATTCACCATATTAACAACCTCTCCAAAAGAGAAAGAGAGAGCAGAGAAAAACCATACGATCTTCTCAATAAATGAAGAAAACATTTACTAAAAATCTAATATTTTTCTGATAAAGACTCTCATAAAACTAGGAATGGAAACAAATTTTCTCAAAGTGACATAGGGCATCTATGGCAAATCTACAGCTAAACTCATACTTAATGGAGAATGACTGAACGCTTTCCCTGTAAGAGCAGTAACAAGGCAAAGACGTCTATCTCTCACCATTTCCATTTAATATTGCACTGGAAGTTCTAAATCAGTGAAAAAAGGAAAAAAAAGATAATAATAAATTAAAACATCCAGACTGAAAGTAAATAAATAAAATTGCCTTTACTCACAATCTTTTTCTTTTTTTTAAGTAAAACATACAGCTATCATAGAATACAGTCATCCCACTGTTAGGCATTTACCCCCCAAAAATGAAAGCGTATGACTACACAAAGACCTATACACAAATGTGTATAGCAGTTTTTATTTGCAATAAACAAAAACTGAGAAAGGCTCAAGTATCCACCAACAGATGAATGGTTAAACAAATTATGGGTATATTCATACAATGGAATACTACTCAGCAATAAATATGAATAAACTATTTATGCACACAAAACATGGATGAACCTGAAAATAATTATGCTGAGTGAAAGAAGTTAGACAAAAAAAAAGTACATACAATACGATTCCATTTCTGTAAAACTCTAGAAATGCAAACTAGTTTATAGTGCCAGAAAGCAGATCGGTTGTACCTGGTTGAAAGAACCAGGGAATGAGTGGTGAGGGAGGATTTCAAAAGGGGTTTACATGTATGTTCACTATGTTGGTTGTAGTGATGGTTTCATTAGGTTTATACATTTGTCAAAACTGATCAAATTGTGTATGAGTTATTTATTGTGTGTCAATTATGTTTCAATAAAGCTATTTATGTTTGTTTTTGAAATTAAAAAAGAGAAATCTAAAGAAAGGGAAAGATGAACTTCAGGGGTAAATAGAGGAATGCAACAAAGCTTCCCTTGACAGTACTTGATTACCCCTCCATAAAGGTTCTTTTTAGGTAACTGAATATATTTTTTAATATTTTAAGGAAAGTGATATATTAGCCTGCAAAGTGATACCTCATCTTTTTTTAATATTACAAACATATTCTTGTGACTGAGCTCTAACTTCCATTAGATTACCTAGAAAACAGGACTTGAAGGAGTTCATTGTCAACAGAAATAAACATTTAATTTTGCAATACATGAAAGCAAAGTCAAGTTTTTAAAAGGCTTTGAAGGGGTTAAAACTCACTGATTGGGCTGTATATCTTTATTAGGACATCTTTGGCAATGCTCTAGCTTGGAAAGCTCTTTTACCCTTTGGCACGAAAATATGATTTCATAATTTTAGACCTGACCTGAAATGCCAAGACTACTGTCCAAGTGGAACTGTTTACTGGACAAAGTTCTCAAATGAGAGTGACAATGGCCCAAATGTCCCTTTATTTAACTTACGGATTCAGGAATCCACTGTGCTATCTAAACCAGTTCTAGCCTTTTTATATGCATTAAACTTATACTTTCTCTTGTCTCTTGACCACTTAGTTCCAGAACTTTGAAATAGGAATCAACCTGCCCAAGTCTTTCATTTTAGAGATAAGATAAATATTCAGAGAGAGAAAGTAATTGTTTCCAGGTCACAGGGTGAGTTGGGGACAGATTAAAATCTGGATTTAGATATCCTGATTCTCAGACTAAGCTTTTCTCATACCACTGGATCTTTTCCCATCCCCAACCCCTGCCCCCCCACCACACACACACAGTGTACATTCACGATTTGTCTACTTTTCTGTATGGGTTTTATATTTGGTAATAAAAAGCATAAAATAAAGAACAATGTTCATTATTAAATTAATTGCTATTGACAAATATTCCCATGTGTTTGCCTTTGCACTTATTAATAAATTAACATTTCATATACAAAATGGAATAATAATGCTTAATGAGTATTTACCACTTGCCATGCGCTATGTTAGATACTTTTTAATGAATTATCTCAGTGATTCCTAACAATTTTATCGTGTGTATATTGTTATTTCCCCCATTTCACAATGACAAATTTACACAAATAGGTGATCCAGCTAGATCGCAAATCCAGATTTGTCTAATGTTAGAGCCTGTGTGTTAAAACAATAAACTAAAGCACCTCCTGGATTGGTGAAGAAATTTTTTCTGTATATATGGAGAATGAAAATTTACATATAATTGTATATATAAAATTATATATAAATCATATATATAATTATAGATATATTTTTGAAAGATAACTGGAGCTTTACACCCCACATTTAAGCAATTTCTGAGAGTATACATTCTTCAGTGGGTATAAACATACCTACATCCTTAAACAATAAAAATAAAACATTCTTTTACTGTTGATTGACCATGGCCCAACACTAACTTAATAAATACTTAGCAGCTACACAGACTATATAGTCCAGCCACCTAACTGGATGCCTTTTTTTGAATCCTTTGGTGAAGAGATGATCACTGCCTCAGGAAATCAGTGGCTTAATATATTTTCAGGTGGCTCCAATATTTATATGTTTTGTTATGAACAATATTGTGGTGGCAACATTACAAAGGGCTCTAGGGACAAAGCACTTGGCTAAAATGATGACTCTTCTACTTAAGTAGGTAGTCCTTGAGCAAATTATTTATATCTCTGAGATTTGGTTTTCTCAAGTGGAAAATGGGAATAATAGCAGCAACTCCCTCCTAGGGTTGATGCAAGGACTGAGTGAGTTAAAAGATGTAAAAATTTAGAACTGTGCCTGGTACATAGGTAAGTGTTATTGACACAGTTGCTTGTATTATTATTAAGTAATAGCATGTATTGAAATTTACCTGTGTATCAGATACTGTTTTACATGCTTTACAATTTTTGTTTCAGTCTTCACAATAACTCCACAATGAACGTATTCTTATTTTATTTTCCCTTTCAGATGAAGAAATCAAGACACAGGTTAAAACTTGGTCCAAGTTTGCAGTTGATGAAGTTGGGATGTCAATCCCAGGCAGTATGACTTTTGAGCCCATCCTTGACCCTTGTAACCACTATGTTAGATTACTGTTGCTATGGAGCTGATTTTGTTTGTACTATATGGGCCTAACTAGCTTTCTTAACCAAGTTCTGTATATAAATTTTATGATGACATCCTTAAAAAGAGATGAGGTGAAACAGTTGAGGTCATGTTGTTTCTCAGTGAATGGAAAGAACATGGCCTCATATTTCAATGCTGTGTTGGTTATATCTGTTTTTTTATTTTTTTTTAATTAATTAATTTATTTATTTTTTGCTGTGTTGGGTCTTTGTTGCTGCACACGGGCTTTTTCTAGTTGCAGTGAGTGGGGGCTACTCTTCGTTGCAGTGCGCGGGCTTCTCATTGCAGTGGCTTCTGTTGTGGAGCACAGGCTCCAGGCGCACGGGCCTCAGTAGTTGTGTCACGTGGGCTCAGTAGTTGAGGCTCACGGGCTCTAGAGTACAGGCTCAGTAGTTGTGGCTTGCAGGCTTAGTTGCTCTGTGGCATGTGGGATCTTCCCAGACCAGGGCTTGAACCCATGTCCCCTGGATTGGCAGGCAGATTCTTAATCACTGCATCACCAGGGAAGTCCTGGTGATATCTGTTTTGCTTTTGTTTTTGTTTTAGTTTTTTATGTCACTCTTTAATTATAGACTTTAATTCTTTCATTCTATTCCCTCTTCTAATACCTGGAAACATTCCTCTGTAACTGTTTTTTGATGTCTGAGTATTCTACTTTTTACTATTACTAGTATTTTTATATATGTGAAGTTTCTCTAACTTTATACTGAGATCTTTGAAGATAGGACCATGTGTTCTACATTTTTGTAGCTGCAGAGTATACTGCAGGGCTTCACCTATATCAACTAATCAATAAATACTCAGTGAAAATGACACAGTTATCACTGACACATTTTGTGTTGTAAATGTGATATGGTTTAGGAAATCTAGAAACCAAGTTTACTAGAATTTGTGCCAACAAAGAATCAATAATTTCTGAATGAGGGTTGCTTTTATATATTAAAGTTATATGGGCTTTCAGAGTATTATTTTCTTATTTATAAATTCACACTTCTGTCATAGAATTTTCAGATTGCTCCAAATCAAATTTTCAATAAATAGAACCTCTATTGTACAAACAACTCACATTATGACTCATGTCTGGAGAGACAATGCTATTGTATGAAAAGATCACTGAACTAATGATACAAGGTTAACATAACATGAACAAAGGAAAACAAACCAAAAATATCTCACTAAGATTTATCCTTGCTATAAACATGACATAGACACATGAACAAAAGCAAAGAGGGGGCATGTATAACATTAGTCATTAATTGTTTTTGGTGTGACAATAAAATGGGTAATATTTTCTTACTATTATTTACCTCCTATTAATACAGTTACTGCTATATTGTAACATTTTTTAAAACAGAAGTGTGCATTAGGTATCAAAAGACCATGGTAAAATAATAAACATTGTACAATTCCTTATTGTTTCTGATTTCTTATTCCCCAAATGAAAAGGAGAGCATAATTAGAACCTAGAAAAGGATATTATATACCATAGCACTGTTGCTGCTATCAAATGAGAAAATTTAGATGAAAACACTTAATAAATGATATATAGGTCTACAAATTAAAGAATACATTTAGCCCAATTCTGATTAATATGACTACATTATGATCAATATATGTATTTGCCAGTAGCAATCATAAATAAAAGAGTTATTTCCTCACGATTATAACAGTAGACACAGAAAACGCATTTGACAAAATTCAACACCAATTCATGATAAAAACTCACATCAAAGTTGGTATAGAGTGAATATATCTCAACATAATAAGAGCCATTTATGACAAAGCCACAGCTAACATCATACTAAGTGATGAAAAGCTGAAAGCCTTTCCTTTAAAATCAGGAACAAAACAAAAATGCCCACTCTTGCCAATTCTATGTAACATAGTATTGGAAGTCCTAGCCACAGCAATCAGATAAGAAGAAGTAATAAAAGGCATCTAAATTGGAAGAGAAGAAGTAAAACTGTCACTATTTGCAGGTTATATGACACTATATATAGAAAACCCTAAGGTCTCCATGAAAAAAATTATTAGAATTAATAAACAAATTCAATAAACTTGCAGGATACAAGATTAATATACAGAAATCTGTTGCTTTTCTGTACACTAAATATGAACTTTCGGAAAGAGAAAACAAGATAATAATCCCTTTTAAACTGCATCAAAAAGGATAAAATGTCTAGGAATAAACTTAACAAGGCAGTGAAAGAACTATACTCTGAGAACTATAAAACACTGATGAAGGAAATTGAAGATGATACCAAGAAATGGAAAGATATTCCCTGTTCTTGGATTGGAAGAATTAATATTGTTAAAATGCCCATACTACCCAAAGCAATCTACCTATTCAATGCAATCCCTATCAAAATAACCATGACATTTTTCACAAAACTAGAACAAATAATTCCAAAATTTATATGGAACCACAAAAGATCCCAAATTGCCAATGCAATATTGAGAAAAAAGACCAAAGCTTGAGATATCATCCTCCCTGACTTCAGACTATACTAAAAAGGTACCGTCATCAAACCAGCATAGTACTGACAAAAACCAACACATAGATTAATGGTACAGCATAGAGAGCCCGGAAATAAACCTGTACACTTAAGGTCAATTAACCTATGACAAAGGAAGTAAGAATACACAGTGGAGAAAGACTGTCTTTTCAATAAGTGGTGCTGGGAAAACTGGACAACTACATGTAAATGAATGAAATTAGAACACTCCCTAACATCATACACAAAAATAAGCTCAAAATGGATTAAAGACTTAAATGTAAGACCAGAAACATTAAAAACTTTTAGAAGAGAACATAAGCAGAACACTCTGACATAAATTGTGGCAATATACATTTTTTTAATCTATTTCTTAAGGCAAAATAAATAAAAGCAAAAATAAATGAACATAATTAAATTTAAAGGTTTTTGCACAGCAAAGGAAACCATTGACAAAAAAAAAAGACATCCTACTGAATGGGAGAAAATGTTTGCAAATGATATGACCAATAAAGGATTAATATCTGAAATATATAAACAGCTCATACAACTCAGTATCAAAAAAATGAATAACTCAATTAAAAAATGGGCAGAAGATCTGAATGAACAAAGATATACAGATGACTAACAGGAACATGAAAAGATGCTCAACACCACTAATCATCAGAGAAATGCAAATCAAAACTATACTGAGCTATCACCTCAAACCTGTCAGAACAGCTGTCATCAAAGACCACAAATAACAAATGTTGGCAAGGATGAAAAGAAAAGGGAGCCCTCATACATTGCTGGTGGAAATGTAAACTGGTGCAGCCACTGTGGAAAACAACATGGAAGTTCCTCAAAAACTAAAAATAGAGCTACCATATGATCCAGAAATTCCACTCCTGTGTATATATCTGAAGAATATGAAAAAACTAATTCAAAAAGATACATGCACCCCAGTGTTCACAGCAGCACTATTTAAAATAGTCAAGATATAAAAGCAACCTAAGTGTCTATCAACAGATGAACAGATAAAGAAGAAATGATATTTATAGATATACACATACATACAAATACACACGCAATGGAATATCATGCAGCCTTTAAAAAGAATGAAATTCTGCCACTTGCAACAATGTGGATGAACCTAGAGAGTATTATGCTTAGTGAAATAAATCAGACAGAGAAAGACAAACACTCTATGTTATCACTTACATGTGAAATCTAGAAAGAAATAAAACAAATAAATGTATATAACAAAACAGAAACAGACTCACAAGTATAGAACAAACTAGTGCTTACCAGTGGGGAGAGGGAAGGTGAGAGGGGCAAGATAGGGGTATGGGATTAAGAAATACAAATTACTATGTATAAAATTGATAAGCAATATGAATATATTTTACAGCACAGGGAACTATAGCCATTATTTTGTAATAACTTTAAATGGAGTATAATCTTTAAAAATATTGAATCACTATGTCACACATGTGAAACTAATATAATATTGTAAATCAACTATACTTTAAAAATTATGTATTTCCTCTACAACTGTTTACTGGTATTCTATATCTGATTGAGAGAGAAAGTAATGAAGCCTGTGAACAACATGACAGCCTCATGTACAGTAAGGCATTGCTACACATTTTTTTCAAGTGTTTACAATATTTCAAGAGGCATATCTAAAAACAAGATGGTACATGATTAAGATAAAATGTTATAAATAGGTACATATTATCCATCATCAAGTCTAATATGACTTGAGTCCAATAACACTCTAAGGGAAATCATTAACATAATGAAAAGATATAAAAAAGAACCAAATGAAACTTTAAAAAATAAAAATACAACATCTGAAATTATAAAAGATAACAGGATCAGATTCACAGGAGATTGAATATTTCAGAAGAAAAGATCAGTAAACTTGAAGACTTGACAATAATATTTACTGAAAATGAAGTACTGAGAAAAAAAGAGACCACAAAAAATAAATATAGCTTCAATAAACCATAGGAAAGTTTCAAGTAGTCTGAAATGTCTGAGTCTCAGAAAGGGGGATGAAGCAGAAAAAAATATATGAAGAAACAATGGTTGAAATTTATTAATATTTGATAAAAACTATAAAACCATAGGTCCAAGAATTTCAATGAACTCCACAGAAGAAACATAAGGTCACACCAAAGCATATCATAATGAAATTGTTGAAAATCAGCAATAAAAAAAATCTTAAAAGCAACTTTGTTTCTGTACAGAGAAAGATAAGAATGACCACAAAAATTATTCAAAAGAGGAAAGTGAAATGCTATCTCTGAATCACTGAAAGAGAAAAAAAATGATCAAATTCTAATTCTATACTTAACTAAAATAGTTTTTAAAAAATGGATGTGGATCGAAGACTTTGCAGCCAAACATCATCTGTCCTGAGTGAATGGCAGGACACCCAGGAGAAACCAAGAATCTGCATGGACACCATCCTGGCATTCAAGGCTTCCATAATGGGGAGTGTAGCAATAAAGTGCTATTATCTGAACCAGCTTTTACATATTGAAAAATGACCATCTCATTAATTGGTTAACTCAGAAATCTATTAAGTCATTCAACACACCTGGCTTTCAGTGTGCAAGGTACTGTGCAATATACTAGGGAATAAAGTAAATAAAGCATAGTCCCTGACCTCACAGAGCTTACAGGTTATCATGGAAGACAGAAATATAGGTGGAGGATTATAATATGGTGTCATGGATGCAATGATGCAGACTAGCCCAAGGAGTGATGAGAACAAAATGGGAAAACACCCAACTCAAACTAAAAAAGAGCAGCAACAACAACAAAAATGAAAACAAAACCACTCAACGGAAAGGACACTTTTATAGGATCCATAGCTCTTAGGTAAGAGGAAAGGGGATTAAGTATTTTCAAGTAGCTAGGATACAACACATGTAAAGCACAGAGACAGGAGGATACTGTAATGTTTGAGCACTACTTCAGCGTAGCTAGAATTCAAGATGTTTAAAGGGACATGTGAGATTAGAAGTCCAAGAGCTCATTAGGACATGAAATATTAACACTGTAGTACATTCTACTAAGGAGTTTGAACTCTATTGTGAAGGCAACAACCATTCAATGGCTTTAAGAAGGTGAGAGAATCATTAGGATTGTAATTTCAAAATATTTGATAGTAATATGGAAATTAAATGGAAAATAATACTGAAGAGAAGTAGCAACTGGTATTTTTTACCAATCTAGGAGAGAAATGAAAAGTCTTGAAAGAAGACAGTGACAGTGAGGATGAAATAAAGGCAAATTCAGCAAAACTTTCCAGTAGACATAGCTGTCTGTCGTCACTGGACTTATGCTGGTGCTGATGTAGAATATCAAGGTGAATTTTCATTTTACCCCAGACCTTTCACTACAGAAGCTCCTAAGCTTTAAAATATGTCATTCGATGCTTCAATCATGTCAAGCCTTAATAAGTAATAAAGAAGGACCAGTACAATTTAGGGAATTCAACTTAGAGCTCTTAGTTACCCAAATTGCAAGCCTAAAATCATCTGACCTTTCCTTCTTCCTGCTGAACTGTGTTATGAATAAGCTGTAGATGCAGTATTTCAAAACACTAATTCCTGTCTTCATTCCAGTTGTAAAAATGCCAAATTGAGAAAGGGATGAAGGGGGTGAGTAGCAGAAATCCCTCAATTAGAAAGATGGAAGCAACTGCAGGAGCCATTTAATCCCATCAAGGAATTTGTGCTATTTAATCCCATCAAGGAATAATAGAGCCACCTGTAACTTTTTAAAATAAAAAGTCATGTATTAAATACCAAACATAGTCATCTCTTCACCATATCATACTGGGTACTAACTCTAGAAATAGTCATTAAGAAAACCATTTAAATACTGAGAGCCAATATTGAAGTAATGTTGCTATTTCTTTGTTTTAAAGGAAATTGGGAATCTGAAGTAAATTTACACTCTGTGTGGGGGGTGTGTGTGTGTGTGTGTGTGTGTGTGTGTGTGTGTATTCTAGATTCAGTACATCAGCTGAGCAAAACCCAGAATGAAGTTTAGGGCTGGAGATTGCTGGTGAAAAACAGGGAACTGAGGAGTAAAAAACTGAGATTCAAGAGAAGTAACGAATTTCAAGAGCGATTTGTAGTCTGCCTATGCTAAATGCATGATTTCACTTTGAGTAAGGAAACTTCCTTCCTCAAGGAAAATCTTCCTTCCTTTGGGTGACAAGAAAATGTCACCCAAAGTGCCCTAGACCCAAGTAAATTATCACCAAAACAAGCAGTCGGGAAATCAAATATTTGGGTGGAGGCTTCTGTGATTGAGGTCAGGGCAGTTGGGCAAGTTCATGAGTGTTATAGCCAGACTACGGGTAAAATATTTATACAATTCTGTGATGAGGACAAAAAGACTGTCCTTCTGCTTCCAGAGGGAAGGAGAGCTTCTGTACCTATGAAAATGGTACAGATATCAGAGGGGCAACCTTCCCTGTCCTTTTAAAGCTCCAGAGTCCTTCCCCATCCGCTCTCACCTATGGCATGTTACTCAGCCTTTTCTATGTCATCTGACACCTGTGACATTTTCCACCCTTTTAATATTTTCTTTGCCTTAAAACAAATCAGAATCAGATATGAAGCTGTTAAATTCCCTGGGGGTAGCAAGACTCTGCCCAGCTTCCTCTTCCACCCATACTAACTAGATAGACTTTTAGAGTGGGCACTTATACCTGTGTGTTAAATGAATATATAAATTTGTATGTTAATTAGTTAAATGTTGATTTGGAAGGTGGGGAGTATAAAAAATAAGAAGTAAAATAGATACTTATCTCATTCCAAGAAGACCCAAAGGCCAATAGTTATGTTACAGAGAGAAATATATTGGCTCATTGTACTTATTTCTAAAACTTAAGTATATCCAGGAACACTTTACAGGACAGTCATCTCTTAGACACTAAATGACCTCAAACAGAGAATGTATGAATCACCAGCATGCTTCCTCAGATGTTAAATGAGGTCAACTTGGAGGCCCAGCAGAGACCCAAGTTCTGTGATCCTTTGACTATTCCTCATGTAGATCATGGGGTCTGGGGTATCTCAAACTCATCTCAAATTACAAGGACAGCATACAGTGCCATTTGCTTATTGTCACCTTTGACTAGTCCCACTGGGGATAAGCCTCTTTTAGAGAATGCTTTCTCCAATTTTTGTATGATAATTTCACTTGAGGAATTCCTTGGATCTCAAGGATCCATTATCTAGGACCAGTTCGTCACTACGGAAGTACAGTCAGTCACACTAGAGACACTCGCCAGTGGGAGAAATGCTTTTGAGTCAATCCACATCCTTTATGAGGCATTCCCATGAGAGGCAGAGTGCTCTGGATTTGGGGTCTTTATGACATTATAAACATGACTTTTTGTAGAACCACTAATTTTCCACTATGATTGTACTTTTTCTTTCTACCCTTATGGATTGTGTGAGTCATGAGAAACGTCAGTACGTCCTATTCAGTCCTCTCTCCCCAGCACAGTAACCAAGAAATCCAGTGCTCACTATCTGTTGACTTAATGGTTGAACCTGCTTATTTAGAAGGATGCATTTTCTGAGACATTGTGATAACAGCAGACTTAAAAGCAGCATGTTCTTAGAGAAAAAGGTCTTTTTGAAGATGATCTAATCTATATCTCCTTTGAGCAAAGAAGTAGAAAAAAGAGAGATGAAGTTAGTTTTGAGAAAAGAGAGATGAAGTTAGTTTTGATGGAAAGATTCAGTTTTGACTCCAAGACTGGAAAGTGGTGGTGAGGATTGTGACACTGAGGCAATCTACCTGGATTCAAATCCTGGCTCTGCTGATGGTGACTCTGTTCCTTGGGCAAGTTTCTTAACTTCTCTGTGCGTCCACTTCCTCATTTATAAATGAGATCCTAGTAGTACCTGCCTCATAGGGTTGTTGTGTTGGTTGAAGGAGTAATGCGCAAAGCACTTAAAAATAGTGTTTGGCATGTAAAGCGGTATATAAGAACAATACTAGCTGTTGTCACTGTTGTTTCATGGTTATAAAGTTACTGCATCCAAAAATGTAAGAGTTTGAAAGGCCTCAAAGGTCATCCAGTCTTGATCTCACATGGTAACAGGTTGTTTCTGTCTTTGGGATCACAGTAAAATTTCAGCTTCCACAAATTTTGCTGTACCTGTCAGGACCCAACTTCAAGTTTAATTGCTGTAGGGGGATGGTTGATCAGAATCCCTTCCAGAGCCTGCACAGTGAGTACTTCTTTTAGCATCTACCTCTCTTGGAAGGATCAGGACACCTTGATCCATATGCTTTCTTTGTGGTCATGGCTCTACCGCTGTTGTGGCAGAGTTTGATTGGGAAACTAACAACCTTCTATCACATTATCTTCAAACCTGGAGAAGAGGCAACTCATAGGCACCCTCAGTATAGACGGGGTAATGTGTGTTCTGCTTTTAGTTGTAATGATAACAGTTAACAGTGTTACTAATCAGTATTATTAGCTTTCAAATTTATACAAAACTTTGCTATTTTCAAATTGCATGTATGTAATGATTGCGTTTGATGCTCAAAGCCTTTCTGCAAATGCGTGACATGGACTCTTGGTTTCACATTAGAGGAAACAAAGCTCTGAAAGAATCAAAATAAAGACTTATTGGCAGAGCCATACCTGCTGGATCCCTGTCCAGTGCTTTTTCACTACAGCATATTTATTTCACAGTCAGCCAAGAAGGAAAGGGAACTAATGGTCTGAATATTCCTTGGGCATCTGGGAGTTTGAAAGTCTGTGAGATGCACAGCGTATGCTCCAACTAAAGACAGAATACAGTCTCAGATCCACATCAGGGGATATTCATTGCAAATTCTCTAATTGATGATTTGTGCGCATTTTCCTCAAGGACAAGTTGTTGTCTATACGAAGGCCTCCTGTCAGGGTCAGAGGTGAACCAAAATGAATAGATCTGATGAATCTGACACCCTGATGGGAAATGCCAGACTTGTAAACAAAAGGAAGCAGGAAAATAGCATGCATTGTTCTCAGCACTTACACACGTGAATTCCCTTACTTCTTCTCACAGCATCCCTCTACGGCAGTACTGTGATATTCTCATTTTACAGATGAGGAAACTGAAGCCAAAAGAATTAATCACTTGCCTGAGATTATGTAACTGGCAGAGTCTTGTAGACTCCTTTAACTATTTTGATTTCTAGAAGTAGAAGCACAACTATAATATGCTATTTGCTGGGCTTCTGTGTTTCAGACGATCACAAACCCTTCAAGTTTGCTTGGTGTGTTTTTTTTCAGCATCACTGATATCCTACTGAGAGAGTACAGGGAAGAAGAAAACTCCCAGACTGTTTCCACATTCGATTAGTGTAACACAGGAAGATATAAATTTTAAAAAATTAAATTTCTTATCATTAAAATCGCTACTTATAAAACAAAATAAAATATTAGAAAAGAGGGCCTTTTAAGACTGAGCTCCTCAGATGCTCTTAAGAGATTTGTCATTGATCATTAATGATATCAGCTTTCTAAGGCTTGCTTCCCACTCACTGACTAAGCTCCCAAAACTCTGAGATGCTCATGCCAGTCTCGAGAGCTTCATCTTAAATAGATACGCAAGGTCTATGTGCTGAGTTGATGAGATTTTGGCATACGGAGTTGGATTCCTCATTTGAGCTGTGATAGTGCTTTAAAGGGTACAAGTTCCACAATGCTGCAATTGCAAGTAAGGAAACTGGGAACTTTCTTGAAGGTTATGAAAAGGCAGGGAGGCTCTGAATCAAAGAACAGAGAAGGTGGTCTTGAAGAGAACTGGAAGGGTGGCTCTGAGTGTGTCTCAGGTGCAAGCCCCTTATCCTAAAGATTTTAAACAAATGTCTCAAAAAAACACGTGATTTTGAAGGTGAGAAAGAGTCTTTAAGTTGATGAGAACTACAAATGATGTGGGTCAGAGGATCCAGCTTTGAGGGGAGAAAACCAGCACAGGCAGGGCTGGTGTTCATCAAAAGAGGAGCAATCAAGTGACAGAGGCAGGGAATCAAACTAAGAAACTCAGGAACTGGTAAGAACCAGGTAAGCCAACAGTCCTTGAACAAGGAGTCATCACGAAGTCCTAGGAAAAGGCAGAAATACTGACAGAGAGACAGGTGGATAGACAGTCCCTTTCTGAATAAAGGGACTATCTAGATTATCAAGATTATCAACCCTAACTAGATTATCGAGTACAATGATAAGTAAACACATCATAGCCACTGAATTCTTCAAGTAAATGGTCTGGTTGGCGATAGAGAACAATCAAAAAATTACACCATAAATATAAAACTGCAATTCTGATAAGTTTTACAAAGGAGAGGTTCAAGATGCTGTGAGAATATTTGATAGAAGATTTGAGCCAGGAAGGTCATGGAAGTGTTCCCTGAGTGATACTTGTGCTAAAATCAGAAGGAAAATTAGAAATTAGATAAAATGGCAAAAGAAATTTTAGGTGAAGACACTTGTAATTGCAAAGAAACTATGGCAGGAGTGGGCTGGGGGAAATGGCTAGAACATTATGGTTAGAGATGAAGCTAGAATTACATTCAGGGTTCTGTGGGGCACACAAAGTTGGTTCCAGTAAGGAGTGTGTTTTTTTATCTGAAGTGCAATGGAAGACAGATGTGTAAGCAGAGGCAGCAGAGGGGATAAAGGACCATCCATCAGACTGGTGATTTGAAATGTGAATGATGGACCGGAAGAGACTAAAGCGTTTGTGAGTATGCAAATTAAGAGGCAATGAATGCAGTGGGCTAGATCTACATGAAACGATCTCGAACTAAGTAGAAGGAAAGAACTGGGAAGATTCCAATCAACAGAAGGAAATCTTGTTGCTCCAGTTGGCTGACGTCACACAACCACAGCTTAAGCTAGCTGAATCAATTTGGTCTTACTGAATTTTCCCTTCTTACTGGCTAGAAAAAACTAACATGACAAAGATGTGGCGGTATGGTTAGAGTTGAGGAAAGCAAGACTCCAGAATCTGCCTAGACTATTCCAGAGCTGAAGATAGCTGAGGAGGCCCAGCCAGTGCCTAGAGATTGCCAAGCATGAGAAAAATAAATGCTGTGGAGCATTTGACAGATTTGAGCTTCCCAGCATGAACTGATGGGTGAAGTTGTTAGACTGTAAGGAATTGAGAAGAGAAAAAATAATGAAAATACAGAGACAAAATATATAAACTAACCTTTGGAGAGAATTCTTTAGGAAAAAGCAGAGATTGGTTGAAAGGGCATAACGTTGAGGGAAAGGAATATTAAGAAGGGATGCGATCTTTAGGAAAAAACAGAATCGCCAGTGAGGTTGATGTTAGCTGTAGCTTTTTCAAAGATATCTTTCATTAGGCTGGGAAACTTCCATCTTATTCCTACTTTGCTGAGAGGTTTGTTTTTGTTTTCATCATGAATGAGCATTTTACCTTTTTAAAATAGTTCTTCTGCATCTATTGAGTAATCATATTCGTCTTCCTTTTATTCTGTTAATATGATTAATTAAATTAATTATTTTTTCAAAATTTAAAGCAATATTTTACTCCTCTGATAAACCCTTTCTGATCTTGATTCATTATCTGTTTTATATATCAATTTTTGTATATCAATTTTTTTTATATAGCGAATAAAAATGTTTTTTATTTGCTATTTTGTAGGATTTTTGTAATCTGTGTCCATGAGGGATGTTTCCCTTTAATTTGTTTTCCCTTCTCTTCTTTCTTTTGTATTGTTTATAATGTATGTATCAGGTTTCATCATCAGACTTAGGTTGACCTCTTAAAATGAGTCCAGGAGTGTTCCCTCATTTTTTAAAAAGAGGATGGACTATTGGAATTCATCAGATAAACCAACTGGGTCCTGAGGTTTTTCTTATGTAAATGTTTTCTTTGTGGAGTATTTAATCCACTTGTATCATTGATAAGGTTGAACTTACGTTAATCATTTTATTATTAGTCATCTTGATTTTGCTTCTCTGTTCTTCCTACCTTCATGTGTATTTGAATATTTTCATAAATCCATTTTATCTATTTGACTGTAAACTATACTTTTTTGCACGTTTGGTAGTTGCTCTAGGATTAGAAATATGTATAATTTTCAGTCTGCTTAGAGTTAATTTTCTACTATTGCAAGTAAATATAGAAATCTTTCAAACCCTTATGTCATGTAGGTCCATTTATTCCAACCTTTCTTTATGCTGGAGTTGAAGCAGATCCTGAGGTTCCTGGTAGATATTATCATGGGAAACAGAAACTATCTCTTAACGATATGTGACTATAACAGTCGTCAGAGAATTAGATATAAATTCCCCATTTAACAGATTTGAAGATGTAAATTGATTTGTCCAATACAAAACAGCTGGTGCTTTCTAATAATGACCCTGAATCCAATCCAATATGCCTGATATAATTCCATAAGCAGTATCTTTTCTGTGATAAGAGGAAATGAAGTATAAATAAACACCTAGCAATATCCTGACATGGAGAGGGAAGGGGAAGTGGGACATCATTTGTTCTCCCTGATGTGAAGTTCTTGATTTAAAAAATTATATTCTAGCCATGCACTTAGAGAAGAGCACAGGCTCTGAAGGCTGACAAATTTTGGTAAATTTGTTGATTGATGTCTTTACTTCTCCCTTGTCCTCAACAGCAACAAAACAGTACTTTGAGTCTACAAAAAAATAAATGCTTCTTGGTTAGTTGACTACGGCAGATTCTCATGGGTCAAACTGGGATGACTGAACATAGGGCTTTTACTGCTCTCAGAAGATCAAATGTTTGCTTAAATCATTCTCAGCTACTTTGAATGAGTGAAGCAGACACGTTCCACAGCATATTTGGCTTCTGTTTCTTTGTCTTAAAAAAAAAAAAAGATGAACAATTCACAGAATGGTTCACAATGAAACAGAGAGAGAATATGGATGATGCCAGCTTATTTTAGCCCCTGTGGGAAGTATTATTAAAGGAACAGGGCTATTAAAATAAGCATAATGTAATATGGGGGCTGAACTGTCAAAATGAAAAATTTCCCTTTGGGTTTCAGTGACTCCCTGTGGGTAAATTTCTAGGGAGCCTTGCAGGCACCCCAGCAGTTGGTTCCCAAGCCTCAGCCTCCCTGCACCCAGGAGAAATGTTTTCTACTTGTCCAGTGACTGTTGAGCAGTGATGGCCTAGAGCAACATACAGAAATTTTGCATATGTTGGGAGCAACACCTAAACCTTCTGTGGGGTCTGAATCCTAGTTTTGGAAAGGAACTCTTCACTCCCTCCCAAGTTGATCATTTCCATGTTTTGTTTTTCCTTTAACTCTTGCCTGTTTATAGTTTCCTTCTTCTAATTAGCGATAATGATTCTTTACATTAAATTTGTCTATAGTAAATACTAGGCAGTTTCTTTCTCTTGATTGAACCCTGACTTATAACCGAGCCAGAGAACTGAGATTAGCAAACTAGTCTCAATTAAAGCTAATGACAGTCAAGCTATTTACAGAGAAGTGTTATAGGGGAAACAGTCAGAGTGTAAAATTAATTCAAGAGATGGGGAAAAAGTAGATAAAATTGGGAAGCAGCTCAAGATTGTAGAGTGAGCAGGAAACCCTCAATCAAGCCTGGGAGAGTTGAAGTTAATGTAGATAAGTCTCAGCAAATTGAAGATGTATTCCCAATTATCAAGGCTTCTCCCACTCACAATAATAAGATTTACTATACTTGCAAAAAGATAGGCATAAATAGCATAGTGATTGACAATCAGAAAACTTCTCTAGTACAAAAAAAATGAAATTAATTGATCTGGACTACAATATGAAGAAAACTACACAATGTTGTAGAAATAGAAATCATTAATGACAGAGAAGATCCGAACTAACTCAGGAATGGGAATACATAAGCAGATAAATTATGGGGCTCAGGGATACAAAACACCTGTTTCATCTTGTTGTTATTTGTTTGACTGTTTTAATGGTAGAGCAGACAGCTCTTCATAGCATGTTATAACCATGCCAGAAGACTGATTTTGGCGATATGGAAGCACTCTGATGATTTCAGAAAGACTGAGGGAGGAGAATCCAGTGAAAGATGGGGCCCCTTATAGTCACATAGGGTAGAAGCTCATATCGTGCAGTTAGGTATTAAGCAGAAAGGTGACCGCTGAGGACTGGGGAACTTGAGGACATTCACAGTCACAAATAACACACCTATACCTCAGAGAAATTCCTATTGCTAGTTTGAATGTCAGTTGAAGGACAGAAGTCTAAAGATTCCAATGTGCGGACTGTAAAGTGGCAACTTTCTGGACTTCATCTGAAACTGAATAAATGATCACTATCACATCAGGCATGCTGAAAAAAACAAGAAAATAGATTTTTAATGGATTCTTTCTACCTTGAGTAAAAGACCCTTCCATCTCCTTTTCAAACCTTTTTTTTTTTTAATTTGAAAAACAATGTCCTTTAGTGTCATCAATTTTCACAAATATTCAGAAGGGGCATAAAAACACCAGCTTTCATATATGATTTCTTAGAGTCTTTCATGTGTGTGCCTGATGTAGGTAAATGCTGAAAATGTTCATGGCTGTGATTCATGTAAAAAGAGATGCTGTTCCCCTAACCAGTCTCATTCTGAACTGTTCAAACCCTTGTCACTAGGGCCATCAAGTGATCAAAAATAGCTCAGGTGTTGAGCTTCCATTTAATAACTCCACAGGGTATAAGCCTTGTCAAAAGCTCAAGCAGGATGATTCTTTGTACTATTTCTTTTTCTTTCTTTTTAATCAACAGAGATGGGATGCAAAGAACATTAAAAGAAATGTCGAGAGACCTGGGATCATACCTCAGCTCTGTTTTTAACTTGTTCCGTGACTTTGGAACCATCTTATCTCTTGGGGCCTTAGTCTCCTCAACTAAAAATATGGACAGAGATGCCATTGTCACATAGTTATAGGTATAAAGGCCCTTTAAGAAACACGGTGTTATAGAGATGGGAGATTCTACTAATTTTCCTTAGAGTAAAACAGAGTTAAAAAAAAAAAAAAAGACAAACAGCCATTTATTTAATAGAACCTCAATTTTTTTTTTTTTGGTCAAGAAAACAAATCTAAGGCTAATCTTGCATAATTTCATTATACAAGAGGGAAAAGTGATTTGCAGAGAGTCTATACAAGCTTATAAGCTGAATGGTTACCACTCTATCTCCCCATATGTAGGTAGTTGAGGAATGGTTTACTAGGGGTGAGCTAACAGGGCTGTAGTTTGCTTCCTTCACTAACCAGTAGAACACTGTCCATCTTCACAGAGCTTTGGTTCTCTGGGAGTATCCTGGATGATGGGCTTGACCTGTGAAATAGCTACAGATGCTGCCCTACCTGCCTAGTGTCTGGTGTTATTGAGATGTAGGCTGGAACGCGTGGGTCCTCCCTTTGAATCAGCTCCCTGGCACCACAGTGGCCAGTTGTTATACTGGTTGGTCATTAGAGTGGCAAGTCTCTGTCTATGTCTATTTAGACCATCATGTCTGCTCCTGCAGCTTCCCACGTCATTCTTCAAGGTGAACTCCTCTTGTGAGCCCCTTATACACTCATATGTATGGTAAACTCTTTGTAAAGTTCTAAGGAAATATAAATAGTAACCAGAAGAGATAGACAGGGAAGCACACACAGAGAGAGACAGAGGGAGACAGTGATCCAGATGCAGAAAGTACAAAGTCCAGGTGCAAAAATAAAGAAACTCTGACTCATGATCTCAATATGTGGTGATATAGTGAAAAGAGCAGTAACTCTGAGTCAGAAAAGTCTCAATTTATATCCTTACCAGCAGCATCCCTTTGGAGAAGTTGATTAACTTACTGAGCAGGTGAACTCATCTGTAAGATGGAGACGATCATATATGCTATAGGGTCATTTTGAAGATTAAATGAGGTGTTTTGCAAGTGCTTGTAAATAAAAGTCTAACCCCCTTCCTTACATTTTATTATTCAAAGAAACCTACAGTCTATGAGGATAAGCAGAAAGACTCTGTTATGATGTAAAGCAGCAAACTACTTCATTGTAAGTAAGAATAAAGTGTTATAAGAATAGAAAAAAATGAGTCTTGAGGAATGAAATCTCAGCAGTGAGAGAGAAAATACACCCAGTGAAGGGAATAGTGTATCAAAAGTCTGTGTGTCCACTATGGAGAACAGTATGGAGGTTCCTTTAAAAACTAAAAATAGAACTACCATACGACCCAGCAATCCCACTACTGGGCATATACCCTGAGAAAACCATAATTCAAAAAGAGTCATGTACCACAATGTTCATTGCAGCTCTATTTACAATGGCCAGGACATGGAAGCAACCTAAGTGTCCATCGACAGATGAATGGATAAAGAAGATGTGGCACATATATACAATGGGATATTACTCAGCCATAAAAAGAAACGAAATTGAGTTATTTGTAGTCAGGTTGATGGGCCTAGAGACTGTCACACAGAGTGAAGTCAGAAAGAGAAAAACAAATACCGTATGCTAACACATATATATGAAATCTAAAAAAAAAAAAAAGTGGTCATGAAGAACCTAGGAGCAAGATGGGAATAAAGACACAGACCTACTAGAGAATGGACTTGAGGATATGGGGAGGGGGAAGGGTAAACCGGGACAAAATGAGAGAGTGGCATGGACATATGTACACTGCCATACGTAAAATAGATAGCTAGTGGGAAGCAGCTGCATAGCACAGGGAGATCAGCTCTGTGCTTTGTGACCACCTAGAGGGGTGGGATAGGGAGGGTGGGAGGGAGGGAGACGCAAGAGGGAAAGGATATGGGGACATATGTATATGTATAACTGATTCACTTTGTTATAAAGCAGAAACTAACACACCATTGTAAAGCAATTATACTCCAATAAACATGTTTAAAAAAAAAGTCTGTGTCAGGCAAAGCTAAGAGCAATGAGTTGCCAGGGTAACTGAAATGAAGATTTTGTTTGGGTTATTTTGGAGTGGGGCAGGGTCTGGGCTTGGACGCGGGATTAGGAAGGAGATTAGCTTGCCAAGAGATGATACTGCAAAGATAGAATGGCTGCCCAGGCTTGACTTATTCCCTAAAGGACCTGAAATGCAGCATGAAGTTATGGAAAGAAGGGGCTGAAAACGTGGGTTGTGCTGAGTATATGAAGCAAGATGTGTAAAAAGGTAAAGAGCTTCAAACTCTCCATCTTTCTCCGTGTTCCAATCACTGCGTCTTTGGTTTGTGACCCCTATGAGTAATCTTTAATACAGTCTTGGTGAGACATGCATGAATTATGCATTTCCCTTTTTTTATCCCAGCATAATCACTTGAAGAAAATTCAGGTCTCAAGTTTCACCTTACTGCTATGTGTCTAAGAGTTTATCATCTTTTTTCATTTTTTCCATTTCCATCCAAGCCCATTAAGTTTGGTACTCAAAAATTCTATTTTTAGGACTTAGAAAGAATACAATTAATAGAATATAATGAATATATAACTGTGTTTTGTTTCTTACTTTCTCATAAAATATATTCAGTAAGGAAATTTTTTCAATTGCCATTTCATAAAAACACAAGCAGTTCCCCAAATTGTATGATTACTCATAGAAAACAGACAAGCTCCATGGTCATTTTTAATTGTCACCATATTCTCAATTGTTTTAAAAAAATCATTCTCTTCCAGATACTAAATACAACTTGGATAAATTCATTATCCCTAGTTTAAAGCCTCTTTTCTCCCTAATTTGAACTAGTAAAGATGGAAGGTATCTAGTTAGCTTTATTTCTTTCTCCCTAACCTACACCCGTATTCACACTGCTCTGGCTGACCCCTTTGGGCTGAAAAGTAGGCAGTCAGCAGAGTAAAAGAGGGCAGAACGTTTTTCACATCATCATATGATCTCATGATTTTTAGGCCTGGGAATCAGTTACAGCCAACAGTTTCTTTGGTTGATTCTTCAGTGAATCCTTTGGGAAATGTCCTCCTGAACCCCTCTAACTGTTAATCCTGAAATGGGAGTGATGAAAACTCTTCTTCCAGCTATGGCTTCTCTTCCAGCCCCCACTGTTATAAAAGTCTCCTAGGAGTTCAGCAGGTAAACTTCAGGAAAGTGATGCTTCCTCTGCAAATATACTCCAAGCAGGTGGTATGTTGAATACCAAAATGAGAGCAGCCAGAGATGAGATTAGGGGAGAGCCAAAGACAGCCCATGGAATATTACACAAACAGAAAGGCCACCATCTATTGAGGACTTACTACATTTCAGGCAGTCCATTTAGATTTTGACCCATGATCCATCCACTTCTTACAAAATACCATGAAAAAAGTGAACAACAGATTTCAAATAAGGGAGTTACTAATCAGATTTTTACTTGTTACACAAAACCGGGTGGTCTTTCTAAAATGTGAGCCTGATCGTATTATGTCCTTGTCTGGAACACCACGCTCAAGATAAAAACCCAAACCTCTTGTAATCACGTGGAAATGCATGATCTAGTCACTCCGACACCTAAAACAACCTCATTTATGATAGCTGAGTCTACTCCTAAATTTATTAAAAGGCTTGAAGGAATAAGTTACTCTAAGTGATCAATAAAACTTTAGCTCTTATTATGATTCCCTTGCCTTGTTCATCTTGACTCCAGTCCTGGGCTGATGTTATTCCCTCTGTCCAGAATGCTCTTCACCCACCCCCATTCTATCCCACCTGCCTAATTCCTGCTTGTCCGTTAAGTCTTAGACTAGAGTACTCCCTGGTGCCTGCACTGAGCTCTGAAGACCGTGCTGAGTATGTTTCTTATGAACTTAGTGTGCTGGCCTCTATAATAATATATACAAGAGTGATTATAATTACTTATCTTCCTCCCACAAGATAGTACAAATTTTGTAAGAAGAGAGCTGGAATAACGTTGACCATTTTTCTGCATCCAGGTCATCTCCCAGCATGTAATATACATCTAAGAAATGTTTGTTGATTCGTAGATAAGTTCATTTGTGTCACATTTTAGATTCTATGTATAAGTGATATCATATGGTATTGGTCTTTCTCTTTCTGAATTACTTAGTATGATAATCTCTAGGTCCATCCCTATTGCTGTAAATGGCATTATTTCATTCTTTTTTGTGGCTGAGTAGTATTCCATTGTATATATATGTATACTACATCTTCTTTATCCATTCAACAGACTCACAGACATAAAGAACAGACTCGTGGTTGCCAAGGAGGAGGTGGGGTGGAAGAGGAATGGATTGGGAGTGTGGGGTTAGCAGATGCAAACTATTACATATAGAATGGATAAACAACAAGGTCCTATTGTACAGCACAGAGAGCTATATTCAATATCCTGTAATAAACCATAATGGAAAAGAAAAAAATGTTTGTTGAGTGAAAAGTTCATAGATATGTATGTATTTTAAAAATCTTGGCCCTGCCACTTACTTGCAATGTCATCTTGAAAAGTTTCTTTCATTTTTTTCCCAAGCCTGTTTCACTACTATAAAATGAGCACTAATAATATCACTTTTAAACTTGTTGTAATGATTCAAGACAATGTATGAGCAGAATGTATATGTGTTCAGTTTATATTAGTTCCCTCTCTTTCCTGTTCATTCCTCCCCTACCGAACACTAGGGACAAGATATTGCCTCTATTAAGTACCTAACAAGTTGTCTGACACCTGGTTGAAGCTTACTAAATGCCAGTTTCCCTTCCTTGTGAATGAAGGGCGATTCATAACACCAGAGTATGGCTGACTACCTAGTGAGTCTTTAACTCAAGAGTATTCAAGGCAAACTGGCCCAAACATTTGTATCAAGTTTATCTAATAGAAGTTGGGAGACATGTTTTACAGCTAAACCTCAGACATTCTGTATTTATAAAAGTAATTGTGTTTATATATCTCTAATTTTTATTGACAAAGAGAGAGTAGCTATCTGCTTTGTAACAGAGCTCGTCAGAAACATCCACCAGCTTTAGCCAATGTAGTTTCATTGCATTCAGAGTAGGCAGTGCCTGCTTCCTACTCTATTTTAGCTGGTAAATGATGTGTTGAACCTAATTACAGTACTTGGCCCAAAGCACAGGATGTTTCTCTTGGTTACCTTTTAATTATCTTGCCAGTTACCTTTTGATTATGAATCTACACTAGCATACAAAGAACTGCTCCTCCACCTTTACCCCTGCTTCCACATGGACACTGCAGTTCCCCAAATGCTATAGCTACTTTTCAGCTCTGACTTGACGTATCACCTGAAGCAGTGGTGCGCTGATGAGTGGGCTGGAGAGGGGTGGGGAAGGGTGTATTTGTAGCATTTGCTAACTTTTGTGGTATAAATATTTCCACTTTTACCAATTTTAAGCAACCAACATGGTATCAGTGCATGCAGAGCTGAGCAGAGATGATCAGTAATATCTATATATGGTGCTTCCATCATACAGATGCAGTAACTTCAGCCATTTCATGAGCATATACAAGAGTAAAGTTAATAAAATAAAATATTCAAATGATGAGTTTGGGGTATCTATTAATTTTCTTTTTCACCTACATTATTTAACTGTAGGTTTATATCATCTACTATTTAATAATGGCTGTGCTGAACAACCAGATGGAGAAATTACTGAAAATTTCACCATTGGATCTCAGCTACAGCAGAGAGCTGCCTAGAATTATGCCTTACACAGTAAGTCCATAGTAATTACTAATGAATGGTTTGCTGAGAGCAGTGGGAAAAATATACAGCAGGTTGGTTCTATTTTCTTTCCTCCAATATGTGATACAGATCAAATAAAACCAAGAAATACGCCTGAAGACCACCCAAAAGGTATACTTAGTGCTGCTACAGAGGGGAAGAGACTGAGATGCTCTCTAACTTATCTAAAGTTTTTAACACGAAAAAGAAACCAATCTGACATACAACTGCTAAGGATGCTGCAGGTATGGCTCACAAAGGAGGCTCAAAACTTAATAGGAATGTCAGGTTTATGAAATAAGATTATGAAAGTAGTCCTGAATAGGACTCAGACACACCCTTTATCTTTACCTGAAAGAGAGCATCTGCAAATGCCTAAAATAGTCATTAAAGTCATCCACCAAATCACACCATACATTATAGTTTTTATTTAAATGTAGAAGAATATATTTGGGGGGAATAAGCTTTTTTTAAATACATCTTTATGAAGTATAATTACTTCACAATGCTGTGTTACTTTCTGCTGTATAACAAAGTGAATCAGCCATATGCATACATATATCCCCATATTCCCTCCCTCTTGAGCGTCCCTCCCACCCTCCCCATCCCATCCCTCTAGACTGTCGCAGAGCACCGAGCTGATCTCCCTGTGCTATGCTGCTGCTTCCCACTAGCTATTTTACATTTGGTAGTGTATAGATGTCAATGCTACTCTCACTTCACCTCAGCTTCCCCCTCTCCACCGTGTCCTCAAGTCCATTCTCTATGTCTACGTCTTTATTCCTGCCCTGCCACTAGGTTCATCAGTACCATTTAAATTTTTTTTTTAGATTCCATATACATATGCTTTAGCATATGGTATTTATTTTTCTCTTTCTGTCTTACTTCACCCTGTATGACAGATTCTCTGACTTACTTCACTCTGTATGACAGATTCTAAGTCCATCCACCTCACTACAAATAACTCAATTTCATTTCTTTTTATGGCTGAGTAATATTCCATTGTATATATGTAACACATCTTCTTTATCCATTCATCTGTTGATGGAGACGTAAGTTGCTTCCATGTCCTGGCTATTGTAAATAGTGCTGCAATGAACACTGTGGTACATGTCTCTTTTTGAATTATGGTTTTCTCAGGGTATATGCCCAGTAGTGGGATTGCTGGGTCATATGGTAGTTCGATTTTTAGTTTTTTAGGAACTTCCATACTGTTCTCCATAGTGGTTGTATCAATTTACATTCCCACCAACAGTGCAGGAGGGTCCCCTTTTCATCACACCCTTTCCAGCATTTATTATTTCTAGATTTTCTGATAATGGCCAATCTGACTGGTGTGAGATGATACCTCATTGTAGTTTTGATTTGCATTTCTCTAATAATTAGTGATGTTGAGCATCTTATCATGTGCCTCTTGGCCATCTGTATGTCTTCTTTGGTGAAATGTCTACTTAGGTCTTCTGCCCATTTTTTAATTGGGTAGTTTGTTTTTATCTTATTGAGCTCCATGAGCTGTTTGTATATTTTGGAGATTAATCCTTTGTCCATTGTTTCATTTGCAAATATTTTCTCCCATTCTGAGGGTTGTCTTTTCACCTTGTTTATGGTTTACTTTACTGTGCAAAAGCTTTTAAGTTTAATGAGGTCCCATTTGTTTATTTTTGTTTTTATTTTCATTACTGTAGGAGGTATATCAAAAAAGATCTGCTATGGTTTATGTCAAAGGGCGTTTTTCCTATGTTTTTCTCTAGGAGTTTTATAGTGTCTGGTCTTACATTTAGGTCTTTAATTCATCTGGAGTTTATTTTTGTATATGGTGTTAGGTAGTGTTCTAATACGAGCAAACAGTATCCAACAATATATTAAAAGGATCATACACCATGATCAAGTGGGATTTATCCCAGGGATGCAAGGATTCTTCAATATATGCAGATCAATCAATGTGATACACCCTAACAACAAATTAAGGAATAAAAACCATATATTCATCTCAATAGATGCAGAAAAAGCTTTTGACACAATTCAACACCCATTTATTATAAAAACTCTCCAGAACGTGGGCATAGAGGGAACATATCTCAACATAATAAAGGCCATATATGACAAACCCACAGCAAACATCATTCTCAATGGTGAAAAATTGAAAGCATTTCCACTGAGATCAGGGGCAAGACAAGGATGTCTACTCTCACCACTCTTATTCAACATAGTTTTGGAAGTCTTAGCCATGGTAATCAGAGAAGAAAAAGAAATAAAAGGAATACAAATTGGAAAAGAAGAAGTAAAACTGTCACTGTTTGCAGGTGACATGATACTATACATAGGAAATCCTAAAGATGCCACCAGAAAACAACTACAACTAATCAATGAATCTGGTAAGGTTGCAGGATACAAAATTAATGCACAGAAATCTCTGTCATTCCTAAACACTAACAACAAAAAAGTCAGAAAGAGAAATTAAGGAAACAATCCCATTTACGATCACAACATAAAGAATAAAATACCTAGGAATAAACCTACCTAAGGAGGTGAAAGACTTGTCCTCAGAAAACTATAAAACACTGATGAAAGAAATCAAAGATGACATAAACAGATGGAGAGATATACCATGTTCTTGGATAGGAAGAATCAACATTGTGAAAATAACTATACTACCTAAAGCAATCTACAGATTCAATGTAATCCCTATCAAACTACCAACGGCATTCTTCACCAAATTAGAACAAACAATTTTACAATTTGTATGGAAACATAAAAGACCCCAAATTGCCAAAGCAATATTGAGAAAGAAAAATGGAGCTGGAGGAATCAGGCTCCCCATCTTCAAACTACACTGCAAAGCTACAGTAATCAAGACGGTATGGCACTGGCACAAAAACAGAAATATAGATCAATGGAACAGGACAGAAATCCCAGAGATAATCCCACGCACATACAGTCACCTAATTTATGATAAAGGAGGCAAGAACATACAATGAAGAAAAGACAGCCTCTTCAATAAATGGTGCTGGGAAAATGGGTATAAGTTTTGATAAGCTGCATATAACTTAGCAATCTTCTTGTGCCTTTAGACAATAGACATTTTATGTTATTTAAAAATTTCTGAGCTGAGAGAAACTTAAGAGATCACCTAGTTCAACTTCTTCACTTTATCAATGTGAAAACCAAAACCCAGAAAAGGGAAATACTTTGCTGAAGCTCACTCAGAGATGGAGCTCCACTCACTGTAATCAGTCTTTTGACTTACAGGGGTAGACTTATTGGGGTCTTTTGACTAATAGGGGTACCCCTACTGTATACACATCAGACTCAAGGAGTCTAAGTGGCTTGTCTAAAATTACATAGATTATAGCCTTAGTCAAGGTTAAGGCTGGAAGCAAGTAGGTTCCTTGTGATTACAAAGTTATATCTCTCCTATCCCACTCATGTGAGTTAATATTGCTATTGAATGAATATGTATTGTTCACCTATCAAGAGCCAGGGATAGGGGGTTGAACAGAAACAGAACCTGCCCTATACCTCACGGTGCCATGTGAGCTTGTAATAGGGTAAGTGCATGTGGTCAGCAAGACCTGGTAAGGTTCCCCCTCCTCTTTGGGGCTCCCAATCTGAAAACAAACAGATCCTGTCAGTGAAACAGTAATTGTCAGCATCTCTCCTCCTAAACAAGCTCCAAATTCAATTGTGTGACCCTTGTAACTAAAGATCATCAGCAGGTCTTGGGACTGAGATGGGGAGAAAGCATCATAGTATTCTTCTCCACTAAGGCTCTAACTTCACCATGCAAGGACATATGTCATTGTCAGCCATCAGGCTTCCTCTCTCCCAGAAGAGTCTCCTGGGAATCTCTGCCTTGTGTCCAGCCTTTTAGTAGTCCATTGATCTCCAGACTCCTTCCCAAGTCTTATCTCAGAAGGTGAGGAGGCAACTTTTCAAACCCTGAAGTGACAATAGACAGAGTATTCTAGATTCAGGGAGAAGAAAATTAAGGAGCAATGATATCAAGCCAGGGCAATCAACCTTGGTCACCCACTCTCCACAACCCCTTGCTTCTTGCTCCAAGGTATTTGTCAGTCTGATATATTCAAGTAGAAGAATAATTCACTCAAGATATCATGGATGTGTTGCTATAATAAAAATGAGAACATCTACTGAAATCAATGAATGAAGTCTTGAATATATGACAAAAAAGAGTACAAACCTCCCAGTGAGGTGAAATCTACTGAGTAGAAGACAATAACAAGTAAGAAACAATTCCATACTCTAAATTATTTCAGTTAATAATTACTGTTCATATTCCATGTTTCAGGAAAAGTGCTAGGTTAGGAAAACTTTCTCTTCTTCACTGTAACCATGGTTACACTCTACACATTGCCACCCTCTGAAACACATCTACTTTTAGAAGTCAGGAATTCGGACTTCCACTCTCAGAAGACAACCACTATCTTTCAGGCTTGTTTGCTCCACCAGGTCCACGCATTATATACAGTTCCTTCCCTTCAGATCGTTATGGTCTTGTAATAGGATACAGATAGATAAATATAAGTTCTTCAAGATGTAATGGATACAAGGTAGAAGTTCATACAGACTATAATATGAGCACAAAATTCACCCAGAAAGGAGAACTAATTCAACCTCAGTTACTGGGAGGATCAGTGAAAGTGTCATAAAGAAGTTGACTTGAACCTACAAAGAGTGTTTGATATTTGGAGGGGTAAAAGGTAGAGGGAGACTCTTCCGGGCAGAAGGAGCACCCCAAACATGTGCATCAAAGTATGCAAATAATAATGTACCAAGGGAGATACAAGTATATTGGCAGGAGCCATTAAATTTCATTAGGCAACAAAGGGACAAGAATTGTGTGGATAAAAAGGAAAGCGCTAACAATGATAATAAGAATTAACAGAGAAAGTATCATACTGGTTATCTTTGAGATGAGTCTTAAAGGAGAAATATCTTGAATAAAAATCAATAAAGACACTCTAGAGGACAAGAAGAATGTGTATAAAGAAACAAGGGATATGAAAACATACAGTGCAAAGTATGAGCCGTTTAGAGAATGGTGATGAGATTTATGTGTAACTAAGGGTTCTACTTGGGCTTTGGAGTATGAGTGAAACTTGAGCCTAGACTTGCAGAAGGGAATAAATTGTGAAGCACCTGGATGTAATGCTAAGGAATCTGGGCACTGACAGTGATCAGAAGATTATAAGCCTCACGGTGATGTACTATTTACAGATTCACTTAAAGACTATATGTGAGATGGGTATTATCAACATCTGGAGAAGAGAGATAGGAAATACGAGTAAGGATATAGTGAAGATGAAGGAGTGTACCCCATCCAAGGAGATGACCTGAGGTTAGGTTGAAACAGAAGAGAAACTCTAGAAGGGGAAGACAGGGGAACATGGAGTAGTACATAAGGGAAGGACATAAGGAAATATGGAAAAGTACATAACAGAATATCGTGAAGTTATAGGACAACATGGAGAAGAGGAAAGAAAACTGAGGTTTTTGCCGGTGGGTGTGTTTGAGATTCACACAAAAATAATGCCATGCTTGTTTCTGGAAAGATAATCTATTCAGTAAATATTTTCTGACTGTTCACTATTTTCAAGTCTATCATCTCACTGTTATATGTACTGAAAATCCTGTTTTAGTTGAATAGTAACTGTTTTGTTCCTTTGATCTTTTTTTTCTCTTTGCATTTCCAAAGTAAGAGTGGTCAAAAGGCCCCCATCTCAACATTTGAAGTCAGTGACTAAGACAGAGCTCCCTTATCCATTGCGGGTATTCTCAGTACCTTAAGGAAGTGTCTTTCACATGGTAACTGGTCAATAAACATTTAATGAGTTAATGAACAAGAGGAGAGGAGCAATTGACGAAACGTGTCCTAAATCCATGTTTTGTTCGCAAAACTCTGCGAGAATGTTCAGTTTGAATTCATGTTCCAACTGAAATTATGGATGCATAATAAGTAAATAAAGCATTATTACAAACAAATGTTGTTGTCCACGTGGGATAAAAATTCAGGAGAAGTCTCTACCACTGAAAGACCAGATGTTGATGAAGAAGGCATCAGAGAAGAACGCAGAGAAGGAAACAATGAGACCCACCCCTCCATCCTCAAGTCACTGGGTCGGCTGGGACCTCCTAGATTCCAAGTTTGCATCACAGTTGGCCTTGATCCAGAATGAACGCCCAAATATGTATTTGATGTAAAAGAAAGAAATACATATTTGAGAAGATTTGGGTGACTGGAAAAAAAAATATCTGCCAGGAAGAGCAATGCCAAACCTAAGACAGGAGGTTGGGATTAACATATACACACTACTAAATATAAAATAGATAATCAACAAGGACCGACTGTATAGCACAGGGAATACTATTCAATACTCTGTAATAACCTACATGAGAAAACAATCTGAAAAAGAATAGATATATGTATATGTATAACTGAATCACTTTGCTGTACACCTGAAACTATAACATTGTAAATCAACTATAATATAAACACAACATTGTAAATCAACTATACTCTAATAGAATATAAAAATTAAAAAAAAAGAAGAGCTACTATCTCTACCCTCACTTAAAAAAAAGAGACGTTTCCCCTTGTTCATTTCAAAACTTCCTGACCATGCCAATTATAGCAGTTTGGTGTGCCAAGTTCCACAACTAGTAATCATAACCATTCTCTATATTTGTATAGCAGCTTTGTTTGTATGGAAAAATATATATTTATGAATGTTACCACATTTGTTGTCACTATACCCCGTGGTTATTACACACCATACTGCATCACTTAGAAGTATGGGTGGGCAGGGGACAGTTATTACTAATGGAATGAAAAAGCAAAAAAGACACTTGAATAAGGGTCTCACCACTGATATTTGATAGCAAGGGCATCTGGTCACAAGAACACTCAGTTTCGTAAGCAAGAATGTGGTTAATCAGAAGCTCTGCATTTTAATTTTCTGGGCACCTCCAAGTACACCAAAATGTTAAGCGATCATTTCACTAGGATGTGTTGCATGGATTCAATAGGTAGGCTCCTGAAATCTTTAGGAAGATTAACTGAAACTTTTGAACTTAAAGTAGCTTCTGTTATAAAAGCATATTTTATATAAGTTTTTCTCCAAGTATTTAAAAATAAATAACATGTAGAGGTTTCAAGTTTTCCAAAACAACCAGTCATGCATGTTCTCCACATCCACAAAGAGCTCTCTTTAGTCAGATGTGCGTGTGTGTGTGTGTGTGTGTGTGTGTGTATTCCATTCTTGTTTATATGAAAATAATACTTTCTCTAAGATTAATAATTACTTAAATGTAATCAGGTTATATAAGGGATCATCATAGTCTGGCATGTCTCCTTTCAGGCCAGATGAATAGTGCTCTGCCTAAAATGATAACTTTCTTACCACTGCATCCGTGACATTCTCTGTGTTCTTGGATTAAGCATCTATATCATCCATCCTGTTATATCTCCCCCATTCATCACTTCTTAAATCTTTCTCCAACTCCACTTGACTATTATAATTAATAACCTTGCTGTGTGTCTCTGGTTTAAAATGTGATGAGGCTCTGACATTAATTAATTTCCTTCCACAGGATTTTATCTATCTCTTCATTGATTGACTGACTGATTAATCCAACAAAAGTGAGCAGATGCCTATATGCTTGTCACAGAGAAGGGAGAAGATAAATGGGTACCGTCCCTCTTCTCGAGTCTCTTACTGTGGAGCAGAGAAGACCAGCATGTAAACATAATGATGCTACTGCATTACTGGCAATAGAATTAAGTTCAAGTGCTCCCTGATGGTAGTGAATTTCAGGAGATATGTCCTCCTCTAGGGAAGGACAGTGGAAAGTCTCATCTGAGAAGTGATATTTGAGCTGAACCTTGAAGACCAACTAAGAATTTTCCAGGGGCAGAAGCAATTACCTAGAGTGTTCTGGGAAGGGAGAAGTATGAACTAAGGCCCCAAAGTTGAAATTGTGTATCTCGGTCCTGGAACAAGAAAACTTAAGAATAGCCCCCAGTTTCTCCTATGAGGTTACTGCTAACAATGGAAGGACCCCACTGTCCGTGAATCTGTTGTTGATCCAGGCCTTAATTATGGGACCTGGACCTATGAAGGAGAAGCACAACGCACTTAACTGAGAGAACCATGTAAATCCTCTTCAGTGACCATGACAACTATATAGGCCTCCTAAGTGGCTTTTAATTTATTCTCTATTTATTCTCCGTGGCACATAATATGTCTTCTGGACATAAGTCCTCTAAGGGACATAACCTGAACCAACTGGCTTGCTTTCTTCAACATCCCTAAAATCCGTGGTTAATTTCAAAAATAGTCAGTTCACACTGGCAGAGTAAGGCAGAATGCTGGGAAGTCTGCATACATTTATTTAAAGCTCCAAAGCAAAAATTAAGCTATATTTTCATGGCATGAATAAGTGGTCATTACAACTACTAAAAAAAAGAAAAGGGAGGCAGTGAGGACCATAATACATTGTTGGGATAAAGACGTGGCCAACACACAGGAAGGGAATTATAATCTCGAGGGGTAACTGTGGGGTATCTAGGTGTTGGTAATATTCAATGATTTGACCTGTATAGAGGTTTCATGGATGCTTATTTTACAACCCCTAATAAGCTAACTCGTTTTATCGTATGTGCTTTTTTGTATAGTATGTTTCACAATAAAAAATAAATTCTTAGAACAAAATAACCCTATTGTCTTCCCTATCAGTGGAATCCTCGGTGAATTTGGCCACGGCCCCTAATATCTGAGCATTGAGAAGCAATGTATGCACGATTATATATCATCTTCCTACATCTTCTCTGCCTTTGGGCGCCCCAAAATGATCACCTCTTCTGTGATCAAACCTGCCCTTTAACTCTTTAGCCGGCCCCGTGAATCCTCTGCATCAACATGGGATCTGATAGTAAAAGAGAATATAAACCTCTAGGATCCCCAGATCCCTTCAGGGCCCATCCTCTTGAGGAATGGTACCCACAGAGGTGAAGTCCGGGAGATTCTGCTTGCTTTGTATTTTTACCAAAAGGCTCATGAACTATGGAACCAGTCAGAACTGGGTTTCAGTCAAGTTCCTCCACCATCTTACAGGAAGCTGATCTTGAGAAAGTAATTTAATTCTTAAAAACTTCAGTTTCTCACCTATAAAGTGGATGTGATAATACCTACTTCTCTGTCTTTTTTTGAATTAAATGAAGCAACGCACACAAAAAGGCTTAGAGTCAGGTTTGAGTAACGCAACTTATTGTCTCCACTCGTAACTGTCAGGGAGGTTCAGGTCATGTAGATGCACTGCTCTATCTCAAATGACTCTGTTACCCCGAGATACCACCCGGCACTTCTGATAAACCCTGGTGCCCAGCCCAGCACTCTGGGATCCTCATACCATTTATATGTCACCCAGGTAGATAATGGTTGCCTGTTCCCCTGAATTCCATGTTTTAGTGCCTCCTTCCTTATTTCCAATGCTGCACTCCCCCTTCTTGGCTGGGTATCCTGGTGCCAGCTGTGACCAATGCCATCACCTGAACTTGCTAGATTTGGATCCCCTCCCTTTGGAGCTCTTCAAGTCAGTTGTTTGCTACACTTAGCAGAACATCTATGTTCCAGGCCTCACCCTGCAAACCTCATCAGTGCAATCACCTGGAAGAAGCCAAAATATGTCTTGGAGTGTGTTCCCCTGAGGGCAGATCCTGAGAAATGCCTTTGAGAGCAGTTATATTGTATGGAAGATGACACTAGCAAACACTGGAAGAGGAGTGGGGAAGAGAGACTGGGAGAGGAAAAAACCCAATCAAAGATTTAGGAGCCAGTTAAAACCGTGGGTAATTGGAGTGCAAGTCTTCTGGGGCAGGGTTCCCCAACCCCTAGAAACCAGACTGCACAGCAGGAGGGGAGCGGCAGGCAAGCAGAGCGAAGCTTCATCTGTGGCTCGCCACCGCTCACGTTACCACTGAACCATCCCTGCCCTCACGCCCCGGCCATGGGGAAATTCTCTTCCACGAAACCGGTCCCTGGTGCCAAAAAGGTTGGGGGTCACTGTTCTAGGGCATTCTATGAGACGGTATAAAACACAATTCAGACTTACCCAAGAGGTTTAATGCATAAATTGCATGTCCATCATTGGTTGAGGACTTCTTCCAGGGGCATTCACTCTCTGGAACTTCCAGCTTGCCCTGCCCGTGGCTAGAGACAAGCCCCAGGTGTTCCCAATCAGCAGCATTCAGAGGGTAAGAGTGAATGCGGAGGGGGTCTAGGTAGCACTCTCAGTTACACTAGCAGATACTACATGCTACACTCAGCTATCATGAACATTGTTCCAGAATCTCACAAGAAAGATTTAAAGATCTGTCACATACGAATGCCCCCAATGTTCTTCCAGGAAAGGAACGTTGATTACAGCCTCATAATGGACTTACCTGATCCAGACTCGTTTCCTGTACTGCGCTCGGCCAGCAAGAACACGGAACAGAGTATTGACTATTTAACTATTAGGAAAGCATTTTAAGCTCAATAACTGCTAAGGAACTGCTGTAAAGTAAATAACTTGGTGGTGTAAATTGTCTCATTTATAAAAACGAGGGAAGGAAAACTAAAACGGATGCCGTTCACCCTCCGCAAGTATTTGCCTTCTCTCTCCCTTTGTTTTTGTTTTTTTCACCGCACTTAGGAAAGGAATTTCCACACAGCAGTTTTTCTGAGCCATAGTCATCTTTGCAATGTTTTAGGTGCCAGACCTTTTATACTGTATATTACAATAACCTGGTAATAGAGATAGCGTTATCCCTATCTTAAACAAGACAGAAAACTTAAACGATTTCCTTCATGACAAGTAAATAGTAAAACCCAGGACTGAAAAACAACTTGTTCTTTCTTAACTTTTAAATACCTGTCCTTTCGCCACACTGTCTCCAGAGATTGTGTCCAGAACTCACTTTGCCCTGAAGAAGCTGACAGTTGTCCTGTGTTGCTGCTACCATTCCATTCACGTCACACTGAGGCTCTGGGGCGAGCTCTGCACAGCTGTGCCCAGTTACCCTCCACTCAGGACTCAGCCCAACTCATCAGACAGGTCTCCGCCCAACTCATCAGACAGGTAGGTCTCCTCTGGGCATGTGCAGTGGAGACTGTGTCTTTGCCTGGACATGCGTAACTACAAAGAACGGCTCCTATGATGCCTTACACCCTTTCCCCACTGAATGAAGGCAGACCAGCCTGGACACTTCAGAGGAGACTTGCAAACCCCTAGGATCCTCTTGTATCCTTTTAGAGGACACACACTTGGAGCTGAACAGTTCATCAGTTCATTGCACCTTTTCAGTCAACGTTCTTCCCTTAGCACTCTTCAGGTCCTGCTGTGGAAGGTGGGGCTGGGAAAAACACAGTAGTTTGGAGATTGGCCAGGGCCCCAGCATGTGCATTTTCTAAGGTGCCATCTCCTAACAATGTGTGGCCAGGAGCTCAAACGGGCCTCCCTGCTGCCAGCTCTTGGTGACTCAGGCCGGGCCAGGCCTCCTAGGCTCATCAAAACCATGTTCATCCCAGACCAGAGTGGGACAAAGGAGACAGTGTGGGTTTCACAGCTTCTCCCCCAGGTTTGGGTAGCACACAAAATGGGAAGGTGAAGACATAACTGAGGTCACTGTAAGATATTCAAAATTTCATCCAAAATATCAAGGTTTTGTGGGATAATCCTGATAAAAAGTCTTCTTTCAGGCATCACATCTGACACTTTCCTGGTCTTCCAAGTGTCAGTCCCTTTCAGTGATTTTTACTTAGATAATCAAGCACTGAAGGTTCCACTTCTAGCCCATCTTTTTTTTTTTTCCTGTCCCCTCTTCTTACCTCTCACCACCATAGCTATACACAGTCTGACCACAACTGCTGCTTCTAGTTTCATCACATATGAAATCCTGCAATTTACCCCATGCTTCGGTCACCGCTGACATTTTGCCGTCTCCCTTTTCTACTTCCATGTCATTGCTCATGTGTGTTTCTCAGCTTGGAGTTCTTTCCACCCTCATCTCCGTGTTATAAATTCAGCCCATCCTTCAGACACATTTCAAATGCCAGCATTTCTGAGAAAATTGACCAGATCCCCCAGATGAAAGTCATCACCCCTCCTGACGCCCAAGACTAGTCATTTCTGTCTCCCTCATGCCATTTCCCTTTAGCAGTCTTTGTTATGCTGAATAGCTTAATTTGTTTATCTCCTATATTAGAATATACATTTCACCTGGAGAAGGGGCAAATCCGAGGGCAGAGAGAGACCCAAACCCAGGTATTCCCATTTCATCACTCTCAATGTTACCTCTCCATAACCCTGTCATGGAAGAGAAGGCACTCAACATACCACTTTGAAAATGTAAGAGATTCCTGAGTGATTAACTAACTCCTTTAAGGAGATATGAATGATAAAAATGTACTCTGTTCTGTACTCATCACCCTTCTCCCAATCAACGCATACAACACAAACCAGACCCGTTCCTTTGCAGTATCTATGGTAAACTTTTTAAATACTAGAGATCATCAAATCATGAATTTAGGACCTAAATGTGCTATAGTCACAGTATCTGGTAAATTAGGTTTCTTATCTCACTCACTCCTCATGACAACCCTGCAAGTGGAGTGATTATTCCTGATTTATAGCCAAATAAACAGAAACTTAGAAAAATTAGGTAAATGAGCAAAGATTGACTCCCTCATTCCATGAGACCCATCACTCTCCCATCCACTCTCTTCATGAAAGCTGGTTTGTTTTACAGAACTGAGTATAGAAGGGATGCTAAACAGAGCAAGGGAACTCTCAGATATTTGTTGAAATAATAAGTTGAACCAGAGCTTCTGTGTGGTCCAGGTGCACAGTGACCATCTGAAGAAAATTAGGCACTGCTTTCCCCTCGAGTTTGGGAAGAGCAACATGAAAATCTGTAAGAGGACCATTCTGACAAGCTAGAGAGGACGGCATCCTGCCTATAAATGTAAATGTGGCTATTCCAGAGAAGCTGGAGCAAATCCGCAGTTAATAAAGCAAAGGGCATTTGGAAATGTTGAAATGAGCCTTGCTTTGTTTTGAATGTCATCATTATGATCAATTTTAGGTCCTTATGCCTGTCTCTTCCCTTCTTGGACTTCTGTGGAGTTATTAACTGTGAAATTGGTTGCTATGGCTTTTCTGAGGGTAGAGAAGTAGATTGTTTCCTGGGAAAGCTATGATTCACTCCCTCTTTCTACCCTCCTTGTTCTTGCCAGGTTAAGGAGTTTGCACCATTGCTGCTTGGCCTCAAATGGACATTGCATGAAGGGAAGGGAGCATTTTCTACAAAGGAGAAGCTACTGTGCTAGAAAAAAGACCTCACTAGACTTAGAGTCAAAACAGCACAGAGAGTCTGTAGATAGAAGCTGGATGCCCGGCAAGTTGCCCAACCTCTCTGGGTCTCACTTATCTTTCAAATGAGTATCACAATGCTCTTTATAGGATATTTTGAGGGAAGTGTCCTATGCATTGTTTAGTATAGTACCTGTGTTATTCTAATGTAGTGTGAAAAAATGTGTTAACCTCGTCAAAGTTTTCATCCCAAATATATAAAGAAAGAATGCTGACGTACGGGGGGGTGTCACATTAGGGGTGATTTATAGAGAGCTTCCTGTTTAGCTAGTGAAACCACTTTTCAGTCCTTTTCTACAAAAAAAAAGATTCCTGATTCTTCTTCACCCCACAATTCCTCCCTTCTCTAGAGTCCTGTTACACTTAGGATTTCATACATAAAAGCCATTTTTAACAGTTACCGTATTCCATGGAAACTAAGACACTAGAAACTGTAAATTGCACTATTATTTCAGGTATCCCTGAGAAAGGAAAACTGACAAACTATGACAGCATGCTTTCTTGTCACTTAGAAGTCTTATTTTCTACTTATCAAAAGAGGCTTTTAGACGGATTTAGAGCTAGAAGTGATGACAAGATGAAGAACCGTAGCCAAGTTCATGCTCACATAGACATTGATAGCTGTGTCCTGATGGCCACATCATGCCGGCAATTTGAAAAGTGTTAATAATAAGATCATTACTTGAGAGGTATTCAAATGTGAATCCACATGCATCTCACAATTGATGAAATATGGAATTTTTATTCCTTACTCAGACTCTGAACTTCCCGAGAGCTTGGGTGCATGTTTGTCCGTATATGTTTTACACACAGAATTCTAGAGCACCTTTAAAAAAGGCTATTTCTAGTCCTCATGATGTAGTGGAAATCTCCAGGCTTTGGAGTCATGCACTAGCTCTGAGTCCTTTGGGCAATTTCCATGTAATAGTGCTAATGTGTAGTTACCTAAAACAGTGTGTATAAATCATCTAATTCGATAACTGGCACATGGTAAGCATTAAAAATGATTAGCGTGTTGAGAAAAATTATTGGTAATAGAACTAAGGAAGTGGGGGAAAGCGCTCTTTCTATCCTTCTCCCATCACCCTTGTTTGATATTTCAGATGCTGAGGAGGCTGGAGCACATTTGCCTTCCTGTTTCCAAGAACAGTAATGAGATAAATTAGTCAGGCCTGAGCAATCCCTTGATAGAACTGAGACACAAACCCACAGGTGACTTGTTTTTTCTTTTTTAACCTGATGAAGGACAGGATGTGGCAGACATAGGAGGAGAGTTGCATGCCATCCACTGAAATTTCTGAGGTCTGTGGATGAGGGTCCAGCAGTGTCTGTTAGTGAAAACAGGACCACAGAAATCTACATGGCAGGGCAAAGGAACAAATAAAGGTCACCTTCTTGGTTAAAAAAAAAATCCCTAGCTTTCCTGATGTAATCCAATGTAATGAGGTGTGGAAAGTCAGAGCTCTCTGAAATTTTAAAGCAATTACAACACAAATGATTCCAAAGCAAGCTGAGCTTATTACGGGGAGGCCATAAAACACTAAACTTCAGAATGTCAGGAAAGCAGAACGGGTCTAGGCTGGTATGTCAGAATTGGTGGGAGGTCTGTGGAATTGTCAGCACCTGAATATCCTCAGAGACTAGCTTATTGCAGCAAATGCATCATTTCATTTGGGAGTGACTGCTTTTTGTACTTTTATCAGTGACTGCTTTTTGTATTTTTATCAAAGAGGGTGGGCACCTGTTTCCAAGCGTCCTGCAAAGTTTCTTTCGGAATGGCACACAGTTCAGTGGAGGGGAAAAAGAGAGAATGTAATTTTCTGTTGATAAATTAGGCCAAGATGTCTTGTGCAAACACCCTTCAGCTGCAAATTTGTGTTTTAACACCCTCCCCAGAAGAGTTGAAGGTATGCTCAAGTTTGTGAACTAGCACAATAAGATCAACCTTGTTGCTGGACCAATGAGCCTACTTTCTTTACGTGTAGGAATGGGCTATTTTTCCCATCCACATGTCCAGTGTCTCCCTAGGGTCTGAAACTACCTCCACCTTCAAGCAAATGGGATTTAGGGAGTTCTGGTGCATCACGTCAAAATCAGTACCACTCCCATGACTACCTATTGGAGCTCTGACCTTGTGGCCCATGGCTGGTCATTGTTTATTTCAGAAGTTTGTGTTGACACTACTATATACAAGACAGATAATCAACCAGGACCTACTGTATAGCACAGGAAACTACTCAATGTTCTATGATAACCTAAACAGGAAAGGAATCTGAAAAAGAATAGATATAGGTATAACTATAACTGAATCAGCTTGCTGTACATCTGAAACTAACACAACATTGTAAATCAACTATACTCCAATAGAAAATAAAAATTTTAAAAAAGAGTTTGTATTGAGTGCCTACCACATGCCAGACACTCCTCTGGGCATTGAAGCTGGAGCAGTAAAGAAGGCAATTGAGGCTTTGGCCCCCATGGAACATACACTCCAAGGGAGAGAAGACAAACAGGAAACAGTGAGGGTTGGGGACCCCCGGTTCTCTCATGAGGCCAAATCATTTTTCAGTGACCTTTCATTTTACAGATACTTGCTGAACATTGATTCTGTGTCAGGCACCGGGGAAACAGAAGGCACTGAGTGGAGTGGCAGTGCCCTAGAGGAACTTAAGGTCTGGGGAATGCATTTACAAATTAAGGTGATTTGTTTAAACAGAAGGAAGGGAGCCTCAGTTTTCTGGGGCCATTCAGCAGACTTTGCAAAAGTGGGTAATGAAGTTCACGGGACACAAATGAGACATAACCGGAACTTTAAGAGAACAGTCTGCAGAGTTGGCGATGTTCTGGTAACAAGATCTCTAACTGATTTCCTGTGTCTGAGGGTCCCTTTAATGCCCAGACCGTAAAGCCTGGAGCCTCCCTTGTCTTTCCCATTTACACACCAAAACCACCTTCTTAGGAACCAAGTCTTGAATCCTCACCTTGGACCCGGCTACCTGCCGACTGACCGCCCTGAAGCTTCCTGTTCTACCTCCCACCCACGTCGTGCAGGCCGTGTGGAGGGTGTTTCACACGCACATGTTGGGGCACCACCATAATCCCCTAGAGGGCTCCCAGACAATGCATTGCACTTGACTTACCACTTGCTTTCTCTTATCCTCTGACTCTGAGAACATACTCTCCAGCAGGCCCTTTCCCCTTCTCTGGTCCGCACCAGGGCAGAGGTTAGTCCAGATTCAGTGGTGCACTGGTAAATGCTTAACAGCTGCTCTCCAGGAAAAGACAATGTCTCAATTTGTAACATTTGCAGGGTTTGTGGTGTAGAAACTCCATCATGGCCTATTTCAAGTGACCACAACAGAGAAAGAAGAGAGAAACACATTCAGGGCGTTCAGCCCTGAGCCGCAAACCTCAGCACCGCAGAAATCTGCCCTGGTACACACACTGCAATTAACCTCGTTTGGCCTTTACGTATTGTCTTGTTTTTGATGTCTCAATTGTCCTGTTGGTGTAAATGTTCTCTTATCAGTGAGACCATCCGTAACCACCCAGTATAACAGTTGTGCTCAGTCACACACTTCCTCCTCCTTCATTCTCTTTCTACTTAACCCGAGTCATTCTGCTTTATAGTTCTCTTACCACCTGACATATAAGGACTGGAGTGTTTATTGCCTAATTTTTTCCCCACTGGAATGAAAGTGCCTATGAGAAAAATAGCTGTGATGTCTTCAATTCTTAGAGAAGCATCGGACCCCATGGTAGGCATTCATTAAATATTTCTTAAATGAATGGTTGAATAGATATTTTCTATTTATGGTAGAAGCCATGGGTCAGGAAATGCTTTCATTAATATACACAAGTATATTAATATCAGTGAAATTTGTAAGATTTATCATTCAGCTTTTATATCAAATAATTTATGCACATTATGAAAGTGCATTTATGTTTTTTCTGAACTGAAATTTTGGGGATTTTTTCTGTCTTGTTTTCCTTCTAGGCATAGAAGTTCTTATAAATGATCACATGACACTTTGACGTAGTTAATAGGGAATTTAAAGTCATTTATACCGTACCTTTGTACCATAAAGATTTTTATGACATTTATTTGTATTACGTTTGCATTTAGCTTACTTTATTTCACCGCCAGTGTTTACCCTTTATTTCAATATTCTATAACATTTATTTTTTATATCATTATATTTCTATATACCGTCTAAACTTCAAAACCAGGAAGAGGTAGAACACACACACACATACACACATGCCCGTACATAAAGATACAGTCTATAGATAAGTATCACAGTGGCAATAAGTGAAGTGTATATACATATCATCTTTTATTTGTAATTTATAAATTTTTAAAAATTAAGTGAAATGTCAACTAAGAGGACATATAGTCTAAACATATATCTAACTTTTATAATCAACCAAAGAGTTAATTCAGTAGACATGTATAGTGAATAGAAATGACTGTTTTGAAATGTTTTGACTTTAAGTCAAACACAAAAGTTTTAATAGGACTCTGCTGTCCACTTTTCCACTCCTATAAATATTATCTTATTCTTAACAGTACTATCATAAGTTACTGGCATATTTTCTCTTCTAGTGTGAGTTTCTTAAAGATGGGACCATGTTTTATTCATTGCTATAACCAAATTGTAGCTGCCCCAGTATTCTATTATCTGATACGCACTTTTAAATGAATGAACTTCACAAGAAAAGTAGATAATTTCCAAATTTTCCAAGTTATTTTTATAGGCTAATGATTAATGATTTGATTAAATATTTATAAAGTAGATCTTACAAACATAACAATTAAAACATTTTGCCATCAGAAAGTGAAGCGATGCCTCTAATGTAATTCTAACTGTAACCCCCTATTGTACACAAACCTATTGCTTCAAAGTGTGATTTTTTTATGAACTCAGGTCAGAAATCTGATGAGTGGGATGGGACTTCTTAGAAATTTCTGTATGAATGAGGATATTGTGTGATTATGTTTAGTGGATAAGATATATATATGATAAAATTCTTCAGTAGACATATTTGAATAAGTGTTTATTATTTTATGGAAAGCAAACAAGAAAAAAAAGGAGAATTAAATTCAGTGGGGTTTTTTTGTTGTTGCTGTTCACTTGTTTTTTGTTTTTTTGGAGAAAGGTGTTTTGGCAACCAGTTAAGGACACCTACATATTCACAAATGATAATGTTTTAGGAGTTAAGTTATATCCTCTTGACAGTTAGGGATGGAATTTTTTTTTTTTTTTTTATTTAACATGTTTATTGGAGTATAATTACTTTACAATGGTATGTTAGTTTCAGCTTCACAACAAAATGAATCAGTTATATATATACATATATTCCCATATCTCTTCCCGCTTGCGTCTCCCTCCCTCCCACCCTCCCTATCCCACCCCTCCAGGCGGTCACAAAGCACCGAGCTGATCTCCCTATGCTATGCGGCTGCTTCCCACTAGCTATCTACCTTACGTTTGGTAGTGTATATATGTCCATGCTTCTTTATCGCTTTGTCACCATTTACCCTTCCCCCTCCCCATAGCCTCAAGTCCATTCTCTAGTAAGTCTGTGTCTTTATTCCTGTTTCACCCCTAGGTTTTTCATGACATTTTTTTTTTAATTCCATATATATGTGTTAGCATACGGTATCACAACATCACTAATCATGAGAGAAATGCAAATCAAAACTACAATGAGATATCATCTCACACCAGTCAGAATGGCCATCATCAAAAAATCTAGAAACAATAAATGCTGGAGAGGGTGTGGAGAAAAGGGAACCCTCTTGCACTGTTGGTGGGAATGTAAATTGATACAGCCACTGTGGAGAACAGTATGGAGGTTCCTTAAAAAGCTACAAATAGAACTACCATATGACCCAGCAATCCCACTACTGGGCATATACCCTGAGAAAACCATAATCCAAAAAGAGTCATGTACCAAAATGTTCATTGCAGCTCTATTTACAATAGCCCAGAGATGGAAACAACCTAAGTGTCCATCATCGGATGAATGGATAAAGAAGATGTGGCACATATATACAATGGAATATTACTCAGCCATAAAAAGAGACGAAATTGAGCTATTTGTAATGAGGTGGATAGACCTAGAGTCTGTCATACAGAGTGAAGTAAGTCAGAAAGAGAGAGACAAATACCGTATGGGATGGAATGTTTTGAAAAGCTCTGTTGAAAGAAGGAACAGAGATCATATAGTCCAAATCAAAATCTTCTGCACATTGACTTTCAATATTTCCAGTGAATCATGTATAAACCTGTTAGAATTTCTAATGAAATGTATGCCACATTAAAAGAATCTTCTGCCAATTTTTGTTCTTTCAATATTATAAGAAGAAGAAAGAGAAGCATGTTGCAAATGTGTAGATTTCTCACTCAACAATGTTTCTTTTCCTATGCGCATCAGTTATTGGAAATGTAGAAATTCTATTTCACGATTTATTTGTAGATTTTTGCCTCACACACTCTAACACAGTACTACAATTGTTCTAATGAAAGTTTCCACTGTCAGCTTGATTCTTCCAAGACATAAGTGAATTTCACGTAGAGAATAAAAAGAAATAGGGCTGTATCCCATCATCATTTTCTAAGCTTGGATACATAGTTACACTTTTATCCTTTGTTGAATGGTAATCTGAAAACTTAATGGTTTGTGCAATATTAATGTTTTCTAAGGATATTGGTCTATAGGATATTCTTGACTCTTAACGGCATGGGACCCATTCAATTCCTTTTGGCTCATGTCTCCCTACTCTTCTCTCTTTACTTGATTATCTATTTGAGTATCTACCTGACATAGGATCATAAAAGCTAACTATTAAGTAGGAAACTTAGAGGACATTTAGTCAAATGCCATATATTAAGTGCATGCTCTCTGTATGGAATTTTTGGAATTTCAGCTTGTCATAAGAGTTATTATTACCAACTGTTCTGTTAATAATGAGAGTGAGTTTATTCATGTATTCACTCTTTAACATATAATTACTGAGCACCTATGAACTGCCAGGTACTGAGTTAGGCATTATAGAAGATAAAGAACTAAATTAAATATGAACCCTGATAGCATACTGCCTCTGTCCAATCTATATTGTAGATGTCTTTCTTCTAGTGAAAACATTTAACTTTTCAAATCTAGTTTTAGTTTCCATCTATACATAAAATCATGTGTAAATATATAGTTTTTAAAATGTAGATATATAGATACAGAATTTTACAAAATAGGCACATTCTAGGAATCCCTATAAAAGTCTAAATCTCTATATACATTTTGTAATTCTCCTTAAGAGGTGAACTTCTCTACCCTCTTTATTAGATCATATTGGACCTATTTTTCATCCGGGGATATTTTTCATGAAGTGGAGGAATAGGAACAGGGTAGCTTTGGTTTGTATTAATTCATAGTACTCTTTACAACAAAAGCTAATTGTTTTAGCTTGCATTTACACACTGCTTTGATATGACACCTTTATACAAAGGATCAGTGCTTATGTATATAACACTATTTCTCTGAGAACACTGAGTCTTCATACCCACAGTATCATTTAACTTATAAAGGTTGCAGATCTATTACCCTAATTTTAGAGAGAAGGAAAAAGAGAAATAGAGACGGGTGAAGTGATTTTCTGTAGGTTAACTAGTAAGCAACATATCCAGGTATAAGAGTCTCAACTCCTACTAAGTACACTAGATACTTAATTATTTGCCAAAGGGATGATGATCTAGAATGCTTTTATCTGTTAATCAGATGCCTTTTGAAACTGGAAGACTAAGCTCTCTCTTTTTTTTCTCAAAAAAGTGGACTTCATTCCTTAGTATAAACTGGGAGAAAAATTAATCATGACAATTATATGAAATATTTATATATATATGTATGCATCTATATGTATAAGATTCTTTTTTAATTCGATATAGTCTTAAGGAAAGATTCTCTTTTTCTCAAGTTGGACTTCTCTTAAAATTTTTCCCTTTAAAATATTTCCTCATATCATTACCAGGGGACTTCCATTAAGGTTCAAATTAATTTAATTCCAATTAATATTTTATTGACTCAAGGGTTATTTAAAATTATGCTTTTCATTTTCAAACATTGAATTATAGTCTAAAGCTTTAGCATAATTTTATTATGTTCAGAGAATATGCTACATAATATTTTAGTTCTTTGAAATACATATTTCAAGTTGAATGTACTACTGTCTCACCACCATTTGTTAAAATAACTATTCTTTCTACAATGAACTACCTCAGCAACACTTTTGAAAATCAGCAGTCTGAATATGCATAGATTTCTTTCTTTTTCTTTTCTTTTTTTTAATTAGTATATAGATTAATGGAACTGGAAAATAGAATGCAGAAATAAATCTATGCAGGTCTTCCCTGGTGGCGCAGTGGTTGAGAGTCCGCCTGCCGATGCAGGGGACGCGGGTTCGTGCCCCGGTCCGGGAAGATCCTGCATGTCGCGGAGCGGCTGGGCCTGTGCGCCATGGCCGCTGAGCCTGCGCGTACGGAGCCTGTGCTCTGCAGCGGGAGGGGCCACAACAGTGAGAGGCCCGCGTACCGCAAAAAAAAAAAAAAAAACAAAACCCCATATTCTTAAATTCTGTCCTAAACTGCATTGTACATTTTCTTATCTCTGTTGGTGTGAACCACTTTAATAGCAGGCACCCGAGTCTAATTCGATTTCTTGTTGTATGTAACAATTGACCTGGATAATAGACATGTCCCCTTTGAGAAAGGCCGAATGCTAGAAGCACATTTTCTAGAAGCAAGAACAAATACTTGTAATATTTATAATTTTCATTCTCTCTATGCAGCTGCATCTATACGTATATGTGTATATGTGTGTGTGTAAGTTTCTAAGTGAATTCACTTGAACAAGAATCCCTATATATTGTATTGCCCAAGGTAGAATGCATTTATGGCTAAATACATGGTATTTAATTTTCTGCTTGCCACCCTGGCAGAAGCATCAGTTAAATATCTGCACATGGATGGAGAAATTCAATCTAACATGTAGCATATTTCTTTGAATGCCTGGTAATTTTATTCTATGGGGAAGGCAGGTATTCTCAGCAGGAGTCAGAAGCTTCCTCACTAAGAATTCCCCTGGGGCTCAATGATGACATTTTGGGATTAGTTTATTCAGACACAAATTATTAGAAGGTATGGATGGGCAAATTGCTCTTAGCTACATTGATATTGAGCACATAAGAGATATATTTAGTTATTAAAAACAAAAAAGCTTCCACAAAATAATGAGTTCTTGGTTATAAAGTGTCCTGCAGGGTGGCATAGATGAAAAAAGGAATTAACTAGCAAATTTACTAAATCCTACTTCAAAGCTTTGAATCAAATGAGCGTTTAATAAACATTTTTTTTTTTCAGTAGCAACTCATTGATTTTTTTCTGAATGAGATTAGGGATTCATTTTAAAAGGATGAAAATTAAACCAACAAATAAGAAACCTCTTTTTACTCATTTTAAGTTATTATATAAACTATGCAGCAAAAACCATATTGGAAATCCAAACAGTGTTAAAAGTCAACTAAGATGGGGACATGTGTATGCCTATGGCTGATTCGCTTTGTTGTGCAACAGAAACTAACACAGAATTGTGAAGCAATAAAGACCTATTAAAAAAAAAAGTCAACTACGACTGCCCTATTATGGCAAATAAGTGCATCGTTAACCTTTTTCTCATAATTGCAAAAAGCTTTAAAGAGCAAAGCAAGAATATTTACTATTTATCTTCTTTATATATGCCTACCCTGTGAGAAGAAAACTAAATTATGTTGAACACCAAACTAAAATGTACACAGCCAGACCCCATGCCTGGCAGAGTTACACAGGCAATTCCTGTAATCTCCAAACTATACATAGGCAATCATTATCCCCACTTAGCAGAATAAGACTGAAGCATAGAGCAATGAAATAGTTCCACCGAAGTCTCAACTGATAAAGCCAGGACTCACATTTCTAAAGCATTCCTTGCTTCAATTGCCACATTGCTAATTTTTGCTGGACGTAAAGCAACAAGGTAATTAGCCTTGGAGTTACTTAGAGGTCAGAGCTTCATACTCAACTAAGCGGAGATCTTTCCCAGGAGTCCAGTGTTCCACTTGGGAAATAATGAAGCTTCCTAATTGACAGATTAATTTTCCATTAGATGATAGTTACCTATTATGGTAACTGCCTACCTTAAAGTATCTCGAAATGTTGATCAGCATATTATCATTTCTTTTTTATTATTGTTTCTATTCTAAGGAAGGGCGCTGAGTTGTTCCACGTAAAGTCCAACAGCTTTCGAGGGCAGGCTCTAGGATTAGATGTTCTGAGTTTACCCAGGTCTGCTATTTATTCTCTGAAAGTGGGCAAGTTGTGCTCTCTCTGTGCCTTGGTTTCTGAACTGAAAACTACAGGTTAGAATAGTATCTACCTTACAGTGTTGTTATAGGAATTTAATGGATTTATAAATGAAAAGCTCTCAGAACAATGCTTTTCATATTTTAAGTTGAATATTGGCTTCCAATTGTATATTTATAGGTAGTTACAACAGAAATACAATTTAGATAAATGGATACATTGATTTCTTTCTTTTTCCAGAATGTGTAAGATATATGGATAATATTCATATTCAGTTGCAGTTGTAAAGTTAAACATTTCTTTTTCATTGTCAGAAATGTTTGGGAAGACAATCCCATCACTTATAATCCATTTGATATGACTGCAATTCTTAAAGTTTCATCTAGTGCATAGAAATTATCCATTACTTACACATTGTTACTAAATTAGTTAATTGACCATGGCTTGTGATTAAATCTGAGGTGGGTATTAAATTATTCATGCTGTAAATAAGTCAATGCTCAGAGATTTTGCTTTCATTTTTGGAATATTTGATTAGTACTCCTTTATTCTGTAACTTACCCATTTCCATTTCTAATGGGACATCATTTTTCACAGATGGGCACTATGAACCTATCAAAAGTTGGTGTGACTAATTTGAGTTTACCTTGCTTTGTCTTCAAATCTTTTCAGTTATTCTTTCTAAACCTCTGAGCCTGGGCTCTGTTGCTGGGGACAGGGACAGGAGCATATCACCCCTAAGTGACACCCCTGCTTTAGAATCTGAACACTCCCTGGGAGGGAGCATCAGTCCCAGGTGTTCTCAGTTTACTTCTCCAGGTATGGAACGATTGCCTCAGAAGCTGGAACAAGGAGGACTGAGATCTTAGTATTGTTAGCAGCCCCCTGACCAAGGTAAAGCCCCTGCCATATGAGTGGGAGCTGGGAGAAAGGAGGGTTTTCCCAACTTTCAGCCACATTTCCTGGAACTTAGCCTTCGCAACAGGTAGCTTGGGGAAGAATGAGAATTACTTTTGTCTTTCCCTCTCAGAAAGACAGCCCTCTAACTGGGACCTGGGGGTACAGGTAGCCATGTAGTTTGGCTGTACTGGTTGAAAGTGTTATTTCTACCTCACTGAGTTGGGAGGGAGAGGGAGGGAATGGGCCACAGTTTCTCACTTTTCTTACTATTCATAATTTCTTGAAGAAATATTTCTTCACATAATGTATACTTTGGGGATCATTTTCAGAGACTTTAATTTTTTTTTAATTGAACTATTTTGCTGGGGAGCAGATCCATACAGATCCTCATGCTGTCTTGTCAGAAGTGAAAGTCCCCAATGATCAACAGTCATGTTTTTTGCAAATTTTTATTCTGTGTCTCATAACACCCTATTTGATACTTCATTTTATGCTGCAAGTATATAATAGTTATTTAGTGAATAGCAGTTCTTTTATATTCACTTATCTAGAATTGATATACCTGGGGGACAGTTCAGATTTTATCTCTAGACTTGTCACTCTCCAATTAATTGCTGCTGTAGTGACTTGACCCTTTTGAACAGGTTTTTTTTTTTTTTAACTTTGGCAAATGTAGATATTACCTGTCCTCATAGGATTAAGTTAGAATTAAATTAAATAACATATGTGAGAGTGCTTAATAATATCAGAGTAAGATATAATGTTAGGTATTTCAATATAATGAATTTTTTCAATTACTCACATTTTAATTAAGTATTGATATGGCCCCAGATAACTGCTTTAAAATTATATGAACAAAATTACGTAATTTTGGCAGGACACTATTTATGTATTTCTTGATGACATATTTTTAAATACGTAGAAATAAAATAAAGATATTTCAGAGGAGTGTGGCTAAAATAGAGATGGTTCTAGGAACCATGTATAGGAAAAGTTCTGGAACTGAAAAGATTTCAAATTTTTGAAAAACAAACATACAATGTTTTTCCCCCTGTAGACAGAACTTATACTTGGTGACTTGGATGATGATTTGAGTGTCAGAACTTTCTGATGGCTAAAAATTCATAGTAATGAAAAGATATTGAATATTGTGTTGTTAGTGGTATCAAGATAGAGGATGATGTTTTTTTATCAGAAATGCTGTACGAGGGATTCCTGAAATTTAGACTTCTGTCAATCATCATATTGGTTTTAAAAACAACTTGATAAACTTTGTACTAAATGGGTGACTTTAAAACTACATTCATAAAAACTAAAGTCTATAATGTTGGCTAAGAGGCTCACATAGGAGGGCAAACATGGAGGATGACCACTTGGAATGTCATGTTCTTTTTCAATCAAAATTTTTAATTCCTATCTGTTTTTTATATTGTGAAATAATATAAGACTCCACGGGGAAAGAAAAAGAAATACAGCCTTTAAAAACATTTTGTAAAACAATGCTTACGGCTTAAGCTTGTAAGCTTCTGACCTAGATGAGTTCTCAAGCCTCTTGGACCTTTAGATTTACTATTCAATGATGCTTTGAATCAGAAAACAGGTGGATGAGCAGAGCAAGTTTTCAACCTTGGCTCTCTGTACTCTCAATTTGGTCAGAGTTTTACCTAGTTCATTTCCATTTTTTTTAAAAACCTGACTTATTTTCAACAGCTAGTTCTTTTGATGCTTTTTGCATCTTCTCAAGGGTAGAGCCTCCCAGGAAGAAATTGCTCTTCTCTGAAGAGGATGTGTTGTTGTAAAAAGACCTCATTCTGAGCTCTTCCTCACAAACAAAGAAGAGATCTTAACCCAGCTTCACCTTTTCTAGCAAAAGGACACAAATGCCAGACGCAATGCACATTTATTGTCATTCTTCTTCTCAGCTCTTCCTAGGCTGACAGCTGTATAGCATGAAATAAGGGGTGCTTTTCTAGGGTGGCCAGCTAGAAATATAAAAGCCACAAAGAAACAGCACACACTGCATTCATTTCCCATAAAACAGGACCATTTTTATTACTTTTGATTTATAATAGAAATGACATTGCATATATTTCTTCATGTGTGCACAGAATCAAACACAGAGCTTAAAACTCCCTGAACACAGGACCCTACCAATTAAGTCTAAAACTGAATACTTTTCCTTGAGTCTAAGAACTTGGAAAAACACTCCCAAGGGGCTCTTGCTTTGTCTTTCTTTCTCTTTTTCTCTTACATAGACACACAAACTTACAAAAATCTTTAAACTAATAACCACAGCTTAGAATCCATTATGTCATTATCTCTGTAATATACATTTTACATCTAAAATTATTTCCCATGAAGGTAAATTAAAATATTTCAAGGGTTTTTCTGGCACTTGAAAACATTTTCAATATCTTTCAATAAACTATAACAGAAAAGAAAAAAAAACATTTCAGAGTACTGGGTCACATGTCTTAATTTTAATATAATACTTCAGGGTAGTATTTATTTTCTTTCTTTTTCTTTGTAATCTTATGAATAAAAAGATCCTTTTGCCCAGAATGGTCCTTTTCATCAGATAAGTGGAAATAGACGCAGACATACATTTTTACATACCATTTCATGGCATATACAAAACATATCCAGGGATCTCAGATCAAAGAGACCCTTTTTTAAGAAGCTAAGAAAGGGATAAATGTGTCTCCAGCACTACATTAATACCATATGCCACTTCATATGTAGCATATCATAGAAGCTCCAATATATTTTAGAAATGAGAACTTTGAGACTCAATGGAATAAATAATCCTGTCACACTGTGAGAACATAGCCCGGTTGGGACTCAACTACTACGTTCTTCCTTCACATTTTTTTCCATTTCACCATCGTCAATGTTAATCAAGAAATAGTATAAGACTAGTCCAGAATTCATGCTTCTTCTCCAGGAAGTTAAATGTCATGATAAAGCACCTGCCCTGCCGGTTAGTCACTGGATGAACTTGGTAGGTTTAAATTCTCTGCGCCTCATCATCCTCATTTGTGCAATGGGGATGAACACACTAATTGTGACATGTGGCCGTTGTGAACAGTAAATGATTTCCTCTAGGTAAAGAGCTTAGAACATAGAATGTTCATACAACATAGAATTTTCATAACGTGGAACATGAAAGTCTCCCAGGATAGTCTAATAACCATTATTATTTCTCTTATTCTGATATCTTGGTTCTTTTACCTCTTACTCTGTAATTGTAAAAGGCTAATATTATTTTTCCCCAGAAATTACCTTCTTTTTCTCGTTCTCTCCTCTTTCAGGTAACTGTTCTGGTGTTTCTAGAAAAAGACAATGCAAGTATGTTAGCAAATAAGGTTAAAACGAGCCAAGGGAAATTGACTGTATTAGCCTATTTTCCTGTCACCGAAGACTTAATTCTCCTGTTAGACAAAGCACAGCTGATGTGGCAGCTCCTGGAGGACTGGTCGGCAGAGCTGGTGTATCCATGGTAAATCCAGCGGTTCCTGACTCATTTCTGCAGGATTTAACTCTTTGTTTCCCGGTGGCATTATTATAAAGCAAGATTTTAAAAACCGATTATCTTCTGTCACTTGTGTCATGTATTTATAGCCTGTATTTATTGCCTGGATGTCACTCTCAACTTACAAACCTGTGTATTCACCCACTGGACCACCAGGGAATTCCCTCGCCTCTCTGTCAGTTACTTCATGGCTTTCTAAGAGGCAGCTCAAACTCAGTATGACTTAACTGTGTTTCTCTTTCTTTTCTCCAAAGTCCTTCTGCCCATTATGCAAACTTGATCTCCATTTGAAGATTTGCCCCATGTCTAGGCACAATGGCAGAAATCTTGCAGTCATCCTGATTCATCTGTGGTTTTCAAATTTAAAAAAAAAAGTTGAATATTGCAACAGATTTTTAATCTGTTAGTCTAATTAGTTTAATCTGTTAGTCTCCCCAACCCTGCTCTCTCTTTCTCAATTCCAAACTCTCCGTTACCACAAGCATGATATTCCTGATGTGTAAGTCTGGCCATGCCTTCTAAGCCACTGCCCCTTCTAATAACCATCCTTTCTAAAGAGACATCCATAGATATTTCTTCCCTGTTAGGAAAATAGCAGACTCATCGTGGCGCTTAAAACTCTTTATTCTGACTTCTGTCTTCTAACCTCATTTCCCTCTCTGTTCCCACTTTCTTCTCACCAAAACATGCCCAATATGCCAGTATATAGAAATATGGACATTTCTAAACACACCATCAAGCACTTTCAGTCTCAGAAGCAGTTTCCTTCAGCTGAAACACCTGGTTTCCATTTCTCTCCCTGTTTCACTCCTTCTCATCTTTGAAGGCTTGATCAGTACCACCTCACTTGTGAAGCCTCTTGACACCTTAGGCTGAGTTAGGAACCCATAGATCCCCGTGAATACCTGGTGCATACCTCTATAGTAACTTGTGTGCCTCAATTTCCCTATGTCTAGCTAGGAATGATCACGCTACTAACCACAAAGAGTTGTTGGAAGAATTAAAGGAGGTGTAATGGCTACTTTTATGTGTTAACTTGGCTAGGCTATGGTGACCAGTTGATCGGTTGAACACCAGCACAGATGTTGCTGTGAAAGCATATTTTTAGATGTGAAAAACATTTAAATCAGTAGACTTTGAGTAAAGCATATTACCTTCAGTGATGTGGGTAAACCTCATCCAATAAAAGACTGAGGTACTCAAAGAGGAAGGAATTCTGTTTTCAGAATGTTCCTGCTAGAATGCCCAGCCTTCCAGCCAGCCCAGTACATTTCAAACTTGCCAACCAACATAATCATATGAGCCAATTCCTTAAAATCTATTATCTGTCTACCCCCCAACACACAGGCTATTGGTCCTGGTTCTCTGAGGAACCCTAATACAGGAGATAGCATATTTAGTGCTTAAAGTAGTACCTTGCAGTAGTACCTGCAAGTACTTAAATAAATTCTGCTAATCACCCAATATAAAAATTAATCCAACTGTGGCTGCCTTTTGGTTGAATCAGAATGATGAGCTGACAAGAATTCTCTCTGCCTAGGAGGCTCTTCCTCCTCTCCTTGCCTCTCTGTAATGTCCATCTTTCAGGCACATCTCTATAATCCTTGGAACATGTTTTCAAATTCAATGGGTTCAAACTTTAGACTATATTTTAAGTTTCCTTTTTTTTTTTTTTTTACCTGCAACATAATAAGCACATAACTAGATAATACCGATGGTGTCTTTGTACAAGAAAGACCCAAGTATTGGTTCTCAGAGTTGGGTTCAATTCTGTGATGCACTTAAAGCATTGGGACCAGTGACCACTTCATACTAACATAGTTTTCCCCAGACAGTGCCTGCCAGGACAAGACTTGTAGTGATGAATTTAGTTAACTGAGAACATATTAAAATCAAATTGGGAGTCAAGAGATGGGTGAGTCCTGTTTACTCCCTAGATTTTATAGTAGTTTGCAGTCATCAGTGGAGCGTATTTTAAAAAAGAACTAGTCCCATCAGAGACCCACCGAATCATAATCTCTGGATGTTAGACATATATACTTATTTATTTATTTACAGGCAATTCTAAAATATACACCTAGTTGAAAAATCTAGCCATCTTATTGGATGTAGCTTGTTTTTCTTGGTGACTAGAAAGAAGATGGTAAAACAACTTACATGTGACCCATTCTCTTCTTTTGACCTTTTCTCCAGGTCAGTGCTTACCTGGAGTAGGTGAAGAAAAAAACGCAGATGGCCTCATCTCGTCTCCTTGTCAATAGACATTCAGATATATAGACTAATAGTATTTACTTGGGGGAAGAGGCTTTATCTAATAAAAGCCCTCAGCAGGATCTTCCCAGGATTACTACTTGTGAATACACTTAGAGTCGATGAGGCTTGGCTCCCTGGAGAACGTCACATATGTGATACCACTCGCTGGAGTATAAAATGAAGATGTTTAATAACTTAGATGCTCTTCACTTGGAGCATAACCTTTAATCCTCACTTGGAGGTCCCATCTCTTATTCTAAACCAGAGAGTACAGGTCTGATGCAGGGACACAGATCTGGGAAGCTACCCTGATGTTCCAGCCTCCCTCTGCTCTGCCTTAGTCTCTTTATTGCCTGTATCCTTGGGATTATTAATAAAGTTTGATACTAGATAAGATCGCTGATGTGTTTGGGCCTGACTTGACAACCTATCATTTTGTTAACTCTGATAGCAGTGAGTATTTGGGGCATTTTGGTTTGCCAGCTTAAAGAGCTGCATTGGACATGGGAAGATGGACAATATTTAATTTTATCCTAATAGCAATAGATTATAAACACTAGCACCTAAATAGGTAAGTCAAAGGAATAATTAGACCATATTATTCCCTGCCTTCTTATGTCACAACGTATTTTTATATATCAAAAGGGAATAACATGTAGGGGCACAAACTTGTTAATCTCTTTCTCATGAGATTAACACTATAGACATCTGTGGTGATGATAGTTTTGTTTTTAAAAACATGCCTAGCTCCAATGGAATATGCACGTAACTTTATGTCCTACATTCCTGGAACAGCTACTCTGCTAATCCTGAGGAGAGATACTACCTCAGAAATCCAAGGCAATGACCCTGAGACTCATGCCAATCCATGGGAACAACATAAACGATTTGGTGCCTGTTTCCAAATTAGCCAAGTCACATCTGCTCATGATCACTTCTATTTCATAATAGGTCTGCAGAGATGCCATGAAATAGTCTCTCAGGAACTCTGACAAGTCTTCTCTGAGTCCTACTGAGACTTCTAAGCTTCCCACAGTTACAAATGGAAGCAAGGAAATTCCTGCCTTTGGGCTGGGTGAACTAGATACACCACTTATCTTTCTTCCCTGTGGTAGGGAGTACATTTAAAATATCACTTTTCTTTCACATTATATTGATTTATTTATTGTGTGGTAAGGACAGTTAACATGGAATCTACCATCTTAACAAATTTTTAAGTGTACGATACACTATTGCTAACTAGAGACACAATGTTGTACAGTGGGTTTCTAGAGCTTATTCCTCTTCCTTCACTGAAACTTCTGCTCATCAACTCCACATTTCCCCCTCTCCCAGCCCCACTCTACTCTGTTTCCATAAGTCTCACTATTTAAATACCTCATATAAGTGGAAACATTTGTCCTTCTGTGACTGCCTTATTTCACTCTGTGTAATGTCCTCCAGATTCATCCATGTTGTCAAAAGTGCAGAATGTCCTTCTTTATTAGGACTGAGTAATGTTCCATTGTATGTATTTATCACCTCTTCTTTACCCATTCATCTGTTTATGGACATTTTGGTTGTTTCCATATCTTGGCTATTGTGAATAATGCTGCAATGAACATGGGAGTGCAGATATCTCTCCAAGATCCAGATTTCAATTCTTTTGTATGTATACCCAGAAGTGGGATTGCTGAATCATATGGTAATTCTCTTTTGGAAGTTTTGAGGAGCCTCTATACTATTTTCCATAGCTGCTGCTTCATTTTGCATTCCACCTACAGTATACAAGGATTCCAATTTCTCCACATCCTCACTAAAACATTTTTCTTTTAATAATAGCCATCCTACAGGTGTAAGATGATAGCTCGTTGTCATTTTGATTTGCATTTCCCTCATAATTAATGATGTTGAATATCTTTTTATATACCTGTTGGTCATTTGTATATCTTCTTTGGAGAAATGTCTACACAAGTCCTTTGCCCGTTTTTGTTTGTTTGTTTGGTAACCAGCTTTATTGTTCTTTTCATTTAATAAAATTGTAGAAGTCTTCCCATGTCTTCCCACTGAAATTCTTCTAAAACATTTTTAGATTTTTAATATTCATATGGTATACCATTACATGAATATTTCATAGGCATACCCCCAATACTGGATATTTAAGTTGTTTCCATTTTTTTGCAAGTAGTTTTAAGGTGTTTGCCATTATACTGTTCTAAGCACTTTACATCAAGAGTTTTGTGGTTTCAGGTCTTACATTTAAATCTTTAATCCATTTTGCTTGTTTTTGTATATGAGTGAGATAAATGTCAAACATAATTCTTTTACGTGTAGATATCCAGTTTTTTCACCACCATTTATTGAAGAGACTATCTTTTCTGTACTGCATACTCTTGATGACCTAGTGGTAGAGAAAATCATATATTAATACTTTATATGTACTCACCTATGTGTATTTTTATACACATATATTTCTATATACAAACACATACACATATATTTTGCTGAATTTTTTGCCCACTACTTTTTCTCTCCTTCTCCTTTTCTGCCTGGAATTCTGTTTCATTTGTCTGATTAGAGTCCTTTGACTATTTTTTTCACAAATATGTGTTGTGGATGATATATTCTAAAGTGTTAATACCCAGCAGGAAACTATGGTAAACTTAGATAAATTAAACTTTATCTAAGTCAGTTGTATGCCTTAGAGGAGTTAGGGTTTCCTAATTCATGTCTCATCTCCAGACTGTTCAAACCAGCTGCACTCCTTAAAAGTCTGCTCTGGGCCCAGCATAAAAGCATATGGATCTTGAACTCAGAGACCTCAGAGCTAATTCAGAATATTCAGTGGAGAAGATAACCAAGAATCTGGGGGAAAAGATAGCTGGAACAATGCCATGCAACATGATAGTAGTAGATGTAGTTTAATAACCCAGCTCCGTAATGCCCAGTACAATGTTCTTTTATCTGAATGATGAAACATAATTTTGGGGATCTATTCAGTCTATACAGTTAGCTTACTATAGTTTAACTTGTTATCTTTGGCATTATTTTTCATTTTTTCCCCCATTAGAATATGTGGGACAGATGGGATGTATTTGATGCAATTGGGTTCCATCAATCTCAAACCTGTTTTGACTGACAGTTAAGAAACTTGAATTCTTAGCTCCACTAAAAGTGTTCAGTGATGTGTTTTATGTAAGCTAGTTTTGTCTGCTGTAATGATAAAGTTAGCTTCAAACAAAAAAATCTAGACACATCCCAAGGCAGTATTTAAACTAGAAAAAAGACCTCCTGCTTTTCAACCTTATAACACTGTTAAGATTCTATACTCCTATTCAGAAGATTTATGTGAGAGCTTGAATTCAGTACAGTGTAAAATTTCATGCAATTAAAATTCAACTTCATTACTAATGTCAAAGGAAGAGAGAACATACTGTCTAAGAATATATTATTCACAAGGCAATTCCTTTCCATTGCAAAATGTATAAAAATAAGAATGATTTTTTAAAAGAATATGTATAGGGACTTCCCAGGCAGTCCAGCGGTTAAGACTCTGAGCTTCCAGTGCAGGGGGTGCGGGTTTGATCTTAGGAACTAAGATCCCACATGTTGTGCGGCGTGGCCAAAAAAAAAAAAAAAAAAAAAGACTATGTACACAGTAGGAAGCAGAGCTTCAGGAGGGACTTTGCCTCCTGGACATCTGATAAGCCTTAGTTTGATGGGTTATTGTGAGGTTTAAATGAACTGCAGTCTATGAAAGAGCTAGTCTAGGGCAGTGACCAGTCAGAGCAGATATTGAAAATAGCAATCCTTTTCCATTTCTTTCTCACTTATCTAAAGAACTTCTTTACTTATTCACTGATACCTCTAATTCTTTTCAGATTGGAAAATATTATTTATAATGTGATTAAATGGATACATGGACATGTAATGTCCATAGCCAATTACCTGTCTTTCTGCAACCATATGGAATATATCTAATATTCAAAAAAACATTCGGATAAGTGAAGTAGATATTATCAGGGTATCAACATTACTGTGATGCTTGATAATCATTCATTTAACACATTTTCCTTTAATTCTTATCATAAGCCAGGCTCTGGGTAAGCTAGCTCCCAGAGGCACAAAGAGCTTACAGGCAGGTAGGTAACAGGGATTATTATTGAGCTGATCTTTAAGGATATTGCCCTGTACCATATGCATCCACAATCTTTCTTCTTTTTCTTTTTTTCCCATTTCAAACACATGCTACCCTGATAATTATTAGCAGATTTTTCCCAATTAAAACTCAGGTCTTTATGAGATTTTACGTGACCTCTCATAGCTGTGTGGCCAGACTCTTGAGAGGCGTGGGTGAGGACTCCCTCTAACCCTCCCTGACCCTCTCTCATACACAGAATGCCTTTCTATAACAACTTTAAGAGTTACAGGAAATAGCATTACTAAAGGTCCCCAAACATGTTTTTCCCTGTTCAGGTCTACAGTAGTAAGTATGAGAGGCACATTGCCACCATAAAGGGTAACTGATAGAGCCACCACTCTCTCCTAAACTGATCTCTTTTCCCTGAGCCCAGCCATCAGCAACACAGCTCCTCACCCTGGAAAAAGTAAAGATATAGAGTGTGCGCCTTGATTTGCCATGCTCTGTGGGCAGCACTGAGTGAAGCTTCTGTAGGTTCTACCCTGCCTGCTCAGCATTTCCTCGGGCTGTAGAAACCCACCATCCACCACAGAACACAAAAGAGCCCCAGATACCTGTCTTTGCTCTGGGCTTACAGAATCCTGAAGCTCACTCTGTGAGCTCACTCTGTGAGATGAGCCCTGATGGATAAATACTAGTATAAACGATCCAGGAGAGAATCCCATCAATGGATGGATCTCTTCTTATCTCTCATGCATTTGTTTATGTCAACACTGCAGGAGCAGAAGACCCTATAGTTAAAGAGCATCTTGCTTGTGGATAGGTGAGCTCAGAATTTGAAATAAAATTTTTCTTGACCTCAGTTATTTCTTAGTTATTGAGTTTTCCCAAGGTTTTTAAATCTCAAATTAAAAAAAAAAAAAAACGGAAGAGAAAGAAGGAGAGAAGGATGGGGGGACAGAGAGAGAAGGGAAAACCAGGGCTGCGTGTCAGACTTTTCAGACTGTCTCTATATCTTTTGGTATCCAAGAGTGATTGCTAAGTATTTCAAAATGACCCCAGGAGGTCCCATGGCTATTTGAACACCTAATCTCAGTTTTTACATGAGTGGGCATTCTGGCATTCGTGTTGAAATTACTTTTGTTGGTTTGGAAGAATGGATGGATGGATGGAGAGATAGATAGGTAGATAGATAGATGATAGATAGATAGATAGGAACGATAGATAGATGAAGATGATAGCTTTCTTTGGGGGGCTACCCCCAACGTACAGGTGGATAACTACCTGATGTATTATCAAGGATAAAAAATAAAGCTCTGCCTTGTCTTCTCTACAGTTCTCTTCCTCACTGACACTGTAATATCTTTAGAAAGGTATAAGCAACAAGGTATAAGCAACAATAATAGCAACACCTACTTAAACAGTTTTTGGTAATAGAAACACACACTGAAGTTTAAATATGTGTTAGGTACCATGCTTTAAATTTATATTTAACTTAAACCTTACAACAACACTACAAGGCTATTTTTATTATTTCCATTTTATGGATGAAGAAACTAATGCTGAGAAAGGTCAAGTTCATTGCCAAAATTTAGAATTCAAACATATGTCTGTCTTACCCCAACATTATTTTTATTTAATTTTATATCTTGCTCTCTCATCTACAGCTCAGGTACATGTACACTTTTTGGAGAAGGAAGAACAAAGCACGTATATCGTTTGTTATACTGTTCTTTTACTTGACCTACTTGTCTAAACAGATTCTTCTGCTAACTTCAGAATCTTAAATTTGTGGACTATGGAACCATCAAGGTGAGTTAGCTAAATTACATTACCTAATTCCAACAAAATCATCTCCTCTTCTGAGACCAGGCAGAAGGACAATGGGAGCCAGAGGGAAAGAGAGAAGTACAAACGGGAAGGGAGAAGTTGAAGAAGCAAAGATAAGCTCCTCAAATTTTCCATCAACCAGGCTTTTCCTCTCTTCTCTCTGGTATATAGAAATAAAGGCATCTTGAACTCCCTTTGCTAAACCCATAAATTCCGTCTTTTTCCTGACGCACACATGCACAGGGGGCTTGAGTCGAATCTTCACTGCCCACTCTGCACAGCAGCTGGCAGGGCTCTGTGTCCCTCCCCCTTCTGACCTCCAGCAGTGAGGTCTGAAAACCTCAGCTCTTGCAACCCAGCTCTCCCCATCTGCAGTCTATCTGTATGTCCAGCACAGCTGGCCTCTGGAAGTTGGGCTTATTGCCAGTCATCTCCAACTCGCCAAAGCTTCAGAAAGGCAGCTGGGACACCAGAAATTCCCTGGCTGCTAACTCAGATACTGTATCATTGTTTGCTGAGTTAAAACTAGTAAAGACTGGCAAAGATAAATTAGCAACCCGTCCTGGAGGATTGCGTGTCTCATCCAAACGTTTGTCCAACACTGATTCCAAGTAGCATTCAGCTTTGTCTCCAGCAAACTAACAGATGTGGGCATTATCAGAGGGAGTTAATATGGTATTATGTGCAGAGCTGGGGCTGGATAAGTTCTCTCTAAATGATGTTTTAGAGAAACAGCATAGAAAACAGCATTCTACTTTGACATGGCATTCCCTCTGGCTTGAGGGAACAGTCAACATGTTTCTTTTTTCCTTTCTTTAGGTTCATCTCTTAAGGCCAGATGATGCTCTAGCTTGTGGTTTCCTACAGCATACCTGGAGACCAGCAAGTGAGGTGTGATGTTCTGCTATTTCTGGTGTGTAGGTTTGGGAAAAGGTATGTGTTCATGGTATGTGACCCATTACCTATGGCTGACCAGTTACAGCACCACGCAGAGTATTCACTGCCCTAAACATTCTCTGTGTTCTGCCTACTCATCCTTCCCCTCCCTGGAACCATACCCCTGGCATCCACTGATGTTTTTACTGTCTCTAAAGTTTCACCTTTTCCAGAATGTCACATGGTTGCAATCATTTAGTATATGGCCTTTGGCTTCTTTCACTTAGTAATATGCATTTAAGTTCCTTCATGTCTTTTCACGGCTTGAAATCTCATTTCTTTTCAGTGCTGAACAATATTCCACTGTCTGGACGTACGACAGGTTATTTATCCATTTATCTACTAAAGGACATCTTCATTGCTTCCAAGTTTGGGCACTTATGAATAAAGATGCTCAAAACATTCGTGTGCAGGTTTTTATGTGGACATAAGTTTTCAACTCCTTTAGGCAAATATCAAGGAGTGTGATTTCTGGTTCATATTGTAAGAGTATGTTTACTTTTGTGAGAAATGGCCAAACTGTCTTGCAAAGTAGCTGCAAATATATACAATTTTTGTCAACTGTACCCCAATAAAGCTAGAAAATATTATATGTATTTTATTACATAATGCAATCTATCTACGACATTGGTATCATTACTGAGTCTATTGTATATAAGAAGAAAATGAAACTCAGAGATTTTAAGTTATTTTCAAGTTCACTCAGCTCAGTAAGTGATGGAACAGCTGTCAAATCTATTATAATTTGTAATAAAGCGGAGTCGAAGAATGCAGGCTTCAGAAGCAAGTAGATGGCAATCTGAAACCCCTGCTCTGCTGACCTGCAGTGACAGCTACTTGGCAAATCACTTAACGGCACTGAATTTCAGGCGCATCATCAGAGAGATGGACACTGAAACTACCTGCCAGGACTACAGCTAGGATAGGTAAAGTGCCCGTCACACAGTAGCCAGTAAATCAAAGGAGATCTTACTACTCTCTCTATGACTATCTACTGGGGGTGGGGTAGAGAGATGATTTTTCAATATTTTTTGCCCCATGTTGAGGTTGAACAAGGTCTAGGATTGGTAGCAATTTAGGTTGGAAATTCAATAGATCTAGTTATAGGAAACTGAGCATCAGGACACGAAAAAAAGAAAAAACAACATATAGAGTTTGAAGTTCCTTTCTTTGGTGGGTAATTCATTCTGTTATTTTAGAGGGACCATTAAGGTACCTCTGTGCCTGAAGGATTGGATTCTCCTCAGGTATGTCCTTTCAGTAACTGTACTTAAATAACCATAATTGTGTACTTACTAAAAATATGTGAATGGTGAGCACACAAATATTTTCTTGCTTCTGTTCGCCTAACCAAATCTTTCATAGCTAACTAACTTCTAGACACGTGGGGTTCATAAAGATGTATAGCACTGGTATTTCTTTTGATATCTTTTTTATTCCATATAAGGTAGATTGTTAGAATATTATTGATGTATAGTGTGAAAGAAAAAAAGTTCAAGATGCTGAATTTTGAAGAGTGGAACTCTCTAGAAGAAAAGCCTTCAAAGAGAATAGTGATATATTATGTATGAGATAAAAACTTTTGATAAAGTTGACCATATTATGCCGAGCACAAGAGTCTCCATTTATTTGTAGGACATGTCTTATCCTGGCACACTTTCTTTGTGGGAGGAAATAATGTGGGATCTTCGTTTACTACATTACTCACTAGCTGAGCAGAAATAATGAGACTGAATGATCTTTACCACTTGCAGAGCAAGTTCTTTACATAAATAATTTCAATTCCAGATTTAGTGGATCTACACCACTGCCCAGAAAAGAGGAAGAACTGGGGCTTGGCCAGACTATTTGCTTTTATCCATGATCACACAGATAGTGAAAGCTGAGGCACAAGTAATTGCATTTTGGACTCCAAGTTCAAAAAAAATTATCTTCTTTTTCAGGTGAAATATATTTTTCTTTTGCTATGAAATACATTTAAATTGGTTAAAATATGTAAAGATTGAAAAACCATAGTGGGGCGTACAAATTTAATGCAAAAGACCCAAGATACAGATTACCTTCAAAAGTATTTTTTCTTTCTGTGTGTTGTCTTTACATGTGAAGAATGTCTCCATGGGTTCCACTGCTCTGGGATCATGCTCTCTTTTTTCTGTAGGATCTTTGAAGTGAAGCTCTATTGTCTTATGCCACTGAAATTTAGGATGGAAAAATAATATGTCATTCTGTCAGTCTGAATTTTTTTTTTTACCTTATGCTTCACTTTCTGCCTGGTGTTTGAAATTTTCTTTTTTATTCTGGAAATTCAGTAACTTCTCTAGTAACTTCTCAAGATAAGCTATGGATCAAACTTCCTAGAATAAGATGTGTCCTTTCATTCCCCAGAGTCAAAAATATTAACTTGAGAATTTTTTCAGCTATATTTGTTTGTTTCCTTATATATATTGTGAATCTCTTTTATATACTCATTTTTGTATAATAACTAACATTTGTGATTCTTTGACTGAATGTCAGGTTCTGTGTAGAATTCCACACATCCACTATCTCAGGTCGTACCTGGAACCAATCTAGGAGGTAGATTTATCATCATTCCCATTTTATGGATGAAGATCTTAAGACATAACAGGGTTAAAGGTAACTTGCTCAGGCATACTTGACTGGTAAGTAGTAGATAGATGGTTTGATCCCAGTCTGCCTTTTATGTCCAAAATATTATGTAATACATCATTCTGCCTCTTGTTATTTTTACTATACTATGTTTTATTTTTTTTTCAACTTATACCCTCTCTCCTTGATTGATGTGAGTTGCTTTTAAATTTATTGCTTCTAATGTGGCGTTCATCTATATATTTGTTTAATATTTTCCCTCAGTTTCCTGAACTCTGCCATCAAAAATTGCCTATCCTTCTCTTTATTTATTCTTTGATTTTTTTCTTCATATAAATGACCTGTTTAATATCTTTGAGGTCATACAAAACACTTTGCATGAACCATTTCTCTACATGCTGTGAATTCCATTCTGATACATGGTAGCTGCCTTGTGTTCATTTCCTTTACTCTTTCCATTTTCTCCATTATTTACATACATAAGTTTTATGCTATAACTTGTTAGGCTAGTTCTTATTTTAAAGGACATTTCTATTTGAGTCAACTCTTTTTTAAAGAAAGCTGTGATAAATAAAGTGGAGACAATCTGTAATTTTAATTTGAACCCATATACTTTAATATTTTTCAAGAAGTATACATTTTTGTCTTCCCTTGGGTTCTTTGTATACCTTGGGAATATACTTGGAATCTAGCATTTTGTCTTTGTTCACAATGAAGACCCTCAAGTTCCAGGATCTCTATATGAATCCTAAACTAATTGTCTTTAAATAATATATTCTTTGCACTGCGCCATATATATCTGCCCCATTGTCTCTGTGTGTTTCTAGAATAATAAGCCTGCATTCCCATTCAACAGATGGCAATGCCAATTAGGGCATGGTTGTAATATGTAGGAAGAAGCTGTAGAAACATGTCAAAGTCAACTGGCATTGCTGTGGTAGAATTCAAAATGGCATCTGCAATGCATAAAAAGTCAATCGTGGGAAGGGAAGACACTTAGGAGAAGTTTGGAGGAATAGGGATTAATACCAGTGCTATACATCTTTCTGAACCCCACATGGCTAGAAGTTAGTTAGCTATGAAAGACTTGGTTGGGCTAACAGAGGCAAGAAAATATTTGTGTGCTCATCATTTACCATAGTTTTAGTAAGTACACAATTATGGAGTGGGAAGGAATATTGCTGTGGTAGGAATAAAGAAAGAGTAAAAAGGCATATCTCAGAGTGTCAAATATTGAGTATTTTTGTTTTTTGTTTCAGCTCCACCTTCTCACCTAGGTCAAATCCAAAAGGTTCTGTGCTCTTGTGTGTGGGAAGTAACTCTGTTATTCGATTTGAGTGTTCACATTACCAACAACAGATTATTCATTCACAACAATAGTTGATCTCTTATGAAAAGAAGACAGCTGGTATCTATATTTCTGATGAGGATAAAAGGCAGACGGGTACACAGTAATCATGGGTTATGAAATATTCACATTGTTGGAGATTCCTGCAGTCATTGCACGTTTAGAAACAATTAAAATGATTGTCACCTTGGAGTCCCAGTGGTCTGTCACTGCAGCCAGCTATTCTAGCATCAAATGTAGCCTCTAACAGCTGCTTCTCAGGAACCATAAAAAAAAAGACAAAAAAAGACACACAATAGACACTCTTTATGACTTTTCAATGACAATTCAGGGTTTTTCACTTACTGGGTAATGTTTTTTCACTCAAATATCTAAATATTTGCAAATAACATCCGATGACCATATCTCACTTTTAGTATAGAATCATAATAAATACAATTTAAAAAAGAATATTTCATTTGGTGTTTTCATATAAAAAGTACTCCGGGGTAAAAGGCTATAAAATTCCTTTGTTCCCTGATTTTTTTTGTTGTTTTTTTTTCTCGATGCTGTTAATTCTTAGTTTTTATTGAGTCTGTTTTCCCTATAGCACATAATTAGCATGTTTAAAAAACTCTGTACCTTTCAGATAACATCAGATTAAAGGACATAAATAAATATAGGTTGAGAAGCACAGGTGTTTTTCTGATTCAATTAATGCTTCTTTATTCTAAATTCTTCCTTGACTTGCAGTCTCTTTCTTAACTCAAAAGATGTAAATAAACAGTCATTTGGCTATTAGAGGAGCCCATGGGGGCTCATTAGCTGGATTCTAACTGGGTTCTTTTCCAAATCTGTCACTCAGGATTGAAGGTGAATCCGACGCCAGCAGCAAATGAGTGCGCAGGGCGCGCTGTGAAGTGGAATGACTGAAAGCACCTCAGAGAAATAGGGGGAATGAGATGAATTTAGGACAAATGAAATGCACTTTTAATGGGGGCAAGAGGCAGGAGGTATTATAGGGGCCTTGGGAAGCTAGTGTTTAGAAAGGCTGATTTTGTTAGACTCTTCTGAGCTTTGCTTTATTTTCATTATCAGAAAAAGCAATTGTCTAAACTAGTGATGCTCCAGGAGATGCTTTACTATGACACAAATACCTAGAAGTCCTGTGCTCGCCTATGTCCTTACACAGAGCTGGCTGCACCTTGATTGTTTTATGACTTCCCTCCCCATGACCCATGGCGTTCCTGGCAGCAGGGTTTGTGTCTCTATAGCTACCTTGCACAATATTTAGCCCAAGGTAAGTCCAGGATTCCTGTTTATTGAATCAATCAGCTGATCAATCAATTGGTGAATGAATGAATGCATGGCCATGCCCTTTGCCTTTGCTTAGCCTCTCTTTCTCTTTGGCATTCCTTAATTCTTCTCCTTGATTGACTAAATCTTATTAACACTTCATGGCACAATTCAAATATTAACTTCACTGTGAAGCTTTTTCCAACTTTCTCCTACCCAGGTAGAGATAATCACTTATTGTCACCTTGTTAAAACACACAATTAACATCCAGTATGTGTGTCTATTATAACACGAATTGCTGTGCAACAGAATGGCACACATGTGTCTATTCCTCAGGCAGATTATGGGATCTTTGGAATATGGGACTGAGTATTAACCATCTCTAGGAGCTTCTCTGTCTTCTCCCTAACCCTTAGAAGGGAGATCGGCACACAGGCATTTGTTAAATGAATGACTGGATCCTTGTTTAGGAATGACACCGTTTCAATCAGGGTTGTCGCAAAATTTCTTAAGTCCAGTGCCGATTTCCTCTTAAGATGGCTTTATTAATTTCTGTAGGATCAGTCTTCTAGTCTTAGAAGATAACAAAAACAAAACACTTCTGGATAAATTATGATAGTATATGGAGATGATGAAGCAATAAAGCTATGATTAAAAAACTATGATAAGAATGATAAAAATAAGAAAAATGTCTTTCAGGTCAAGAAACATAATGGAGACTCCTTTGCAGGTGGGTGCTTACTCACCTGACAACTGGGCATGGGACAGTAAACAGGAAATGTGGCTCAGAGTTCAGCAACTCTGCAGGGGTCAGAGAACTAAGCACCCTCTGGACTCAGGAGGAGGACGGAAAAGCAGAAGGGAAGTAATGAATTTATAAAAACTAATAATCAATATAATTACATATTAGTTCCACAACTTACATGTTATTCATAAGTTATATTGCGTATGTAAAAGAACATAGGAATCAAATAGGCATCATACTTTTTTACATAATCTGTATGAAATGGCAGCAGATCCTTTTATTTTTCCCAGATAGGAATAAAATCTAGATCATGATACGACCTTATTTGTGTTAAAACTGAAGAACAGTCACTAAAGTAATACAAATTCAAACCATAACTTCCAAACCAGTAGAGTATATAATAAGGTGACAAAGAATTGGCCTCACTGAATCCAATCTTTGTCTGAAGGAGTATATAAAATGCTCCATGAAGGATATCAATAGAGTTCTCATCTCCCTTGGTTCACTTTTTACCACTGATCCAACCGTTCTGCCTACCTCCTTTCATCCCGTTGCTGAAGGAGGGATGTTTGTCCTAAATAGTACAGCCAGCCATGTGCATGGCACCTGACACTGGACAGATGACATGGACAGTGGTTTATTAGTCACATGTACCCACAGCTGCAGGGAGGAGAACACCAGATGCCAGGCAGGGCCACATGGGGCTGCACTTGGGACTCTGGGAGGCAGGCTTTATAGTGAGTGGCAAGAGGGTGAAGTGATTCTTAGTACCTGCAGGAGGACGTGATTGTACTATTGAATAATTTCTCACACTGGTGGGGAGGTGATACCCATTAGGTGGAGGCCTGGGTTGGGTGTAGCTGGTCCAGTGTACGATGTGGGGAGCCTTTCCTGTGGGGTGGGGGGCACATCTGGAGAGAGCAGGAAGACCCATGCCTAGAACTTTGGGGCCCTGTGAGGTTTAAAGATGTCAAGCAGTGCATGGAATTTCATTCAGGCTTCATGATACAATGACCCCTGTTTTTTTTTTTTTTTCCATATTGACCAGCTGTGGCTCCTAATCTAGTCAGCCGCCAATATTACATTGTGAAGCTTTTTTCCCCTCTATTTCTCTCCCCATCAGGACTTCCATTCCCTATGAGAAAGTAAATTGAGTTTGATAGTTATAAATCAGACTACTTCCAATGCTAAGATTAAAGTTAGAAAGAATATGAAGTAGGTTATAAAAATGAATGCTTAAATGGCTTCCAGACATGCTACTCTCATAATATTTATTACCTAGGCTTGTATCATTAGAGCTTAAAAATTCATAGAAATGAGTTGTTAAATCCTTTTTAGTATTTCACATACAAGGAACCTTAAGTAGGCATTGGGTGAGTTTAAAATATCTGACCAGTATGATGAGAGTTTGAAGTTTGCACATACCCTGCCCCCTTCCCCTGAATTACCATTATTAAAATGATTTGCCTGAGCTTTTCTCACCTGTTTGTTATCAGAACATGAATAACAGAGACCAGATATATCTGGTATATATTACCAGCAAGCCTACTTTCTCTCTGAGCTTGGCTTGGGAGCCTAGAAAGGTAAGACAAATATTTCTTTGCAAATGCTTAAAGTCTTTCCAATGGTTGAACAAATTACTTCCCGAAATTTTAAATGGCAATATCTAAGTCTAAAGCAATTTAATTGAGTAAACTTATGGTAAGGTGGGAATGAGTTATACTTTGCTTAATGTGATATCCCCCTTGTGTTTATCTACTTTCTAAAGCAGTGTTTAATAAACGACATGAAGCATCACCAAGCCAGAAGTGCAGTGTTTGCATCGCAGGGAAGCCAAGAGAATCTTCAATTTGTAGCAACAGGCCTGCTGGGAATTAAAAATGTAGCAATATTTCGTGTTGTTACAAACCAAAAATTCTCTGCTCCAAGGACACATTCAGGGCTGAACTGCCCAATTTGGTGGGTAGCTGAGAAATCACTGTCTGTAAATGACTACTAAATATTATTCTAAAAATGAAAGCTAATAGTGATCTGGTCTTGTTAAAATGTCTTCGGAATATCAATTTCCGGCAAGAAAAAGAGATGAATGTTTAACTAGCTCCTGGAAGCTGACAAATTATCTGCTGTCTAGCAAAATTCAACAATCAGACCTCCTGTAATCCCAGAGTAAGGATGCAGGCCACTGTTTCCTCCTCTTTTCACGACGAACAAGTAGAAATATTGCAGCAATCTCAGAAAAAAAAAAAAAGGGAAATATGTAAAGGTGCCAGAAGCTAAGAGATCTGGGGGGAGGATAAACACAGCTTTATTTGGTTCATTCCAAAAGGATTTAAGATCTATCTAAGCTTTGTTTTTCTGTCTTCCTGTCTTTTATTTTTTCTACTCCTTCTCTTTCTCTCTTGGGTTTGGGGCTCATTAAGTACTTGAGAAGGGGGCCGTATGTGACAGACAGGAAGTGGTGTCTTACAGATGATTCTGAGGTCTTTTTCAAGAGAGAGTATGATAAAGAAGACTTTAATATATATACATATATTTTAATTTAGTTGTATGTCTCAGTTACCTAGGGCAGAAAAAAGTAAAAATCAGAAATAAGGTGTGGGTAACTGATTAGAACTTTCATTGTGTCATATCTCCTGGGGAACTCAGTATGGTGACCCATGTGCAGAATGATGAGAAATGGCATCTAAATGGCTTCCAACCTGGAAAGTGGGAGACTCTGGAAAAGACATCAAATTGCCCTATTACACAATTTTGCATACAATTTTTAGTCTCAGATGTATAATTTTTCATTTTCCTTGTCACCTTTCAAGCTAACTATAACCTCTTGTTCAAACCTGTCAAAAGCATTTTGGATCTGGGCTCTGGGGTACGGCATATGACCTAACAATCATAACTATACACTGGAGGTGAATATGACAATGTGTCACCGTGTAATGTCTTCAACCAAGCCATTAGTGAAGAAAGAAAGAAATTGAACAGGATAGGTAAAGGGCAGATACCTGTGAAATATAGCCCTTCCTTGTTCTTATTCAAAGTTATTATTTTTTGGCCATTTACCCATGATTTCAGACTCAGGATTAATTTACAGAGTTCTATTAGACCAATTTACAGAAAATATATAGATAGGCATATATATATTATAATATTAAGAAATTGAGATTTCTTTTCATGAGCATGTGATTTGTTTCACATTACTGAAAGTATCCTTATACTTTTCAATAATTTTTATAGTTGTATAATTTTTATTAGAACTGTATTGAATCAATAGATTAGGGAAAACAGACATGTTTAAATACTAGGACTTCCTATCCAAGAATATGGACAATTTTAACTTAGATCTTAAAGAAACATTGTGTGCTTCTTTAAATGTAACTAGGCACCCTATATTTTTGTTACTACTAAAAAAAGTCTATTACTTCAGATTACATTTTCTCATTTTTAGTTGAGGTGCATAGATTTGCAATCAACTCTTGTTAATGGACCTAGTATCCAGCAATCTTGCTAAACTCTGCTACAAATTATAATAATTTAATAATTTATAGGGACAACATGTTAGATTTTTGTGTGTCTATTAGGAAATTCGGGAGTAAATCTCTGGCTTTTCCAATTCATCTTTATTTTTCTAAATGTTTTTGTTGAACATTTTTGAATGCCTTTTTGGTATCTATTGAAACATTCAATTTGTTGCTTTTCCTTTAATCTGTTAATCTGTGTTACTGTAATTCATTTTTTTAATGGTAGGGAAAAAATCCTTGCATTCCTGTAATAAGTACTTCTTAAACATTGTGTTGTCCATTTTATACTTTGCTTAATTCCTTTTAATATAGATAACTACCACTAATCATCAGCAATTTTTTGTTGTTGTTGTTGATAAAATACTTTTCACATTTATTTCAAGCCAAATAGTTTTCCTTCCAGTTCTGTTTACATTTGATATTTGTATCAAGCTCTTTTTTAAAATTTTAATTTAATTTAATTTTTATTTTTTATTGAAGCATAGTTGATTTACAATGTCGTGTTAGTTTCTGGTGTACAGCAAAGTGACTCAGTTTTATATAAAATATATTCTTATATATATATTCTTTTAAATATTCTTTTCCCTTATGATTTATTATAGGATATTGAATATAGTTCCCTGTACTATACAGTAGGATCTTTTTGTTTATCCATTTTATATATAATAGTTTACATCTGCTAATCCCACACTCCGAATCCATCCCTCCCCCACACCTCCTCCTCCTTGGCAACCACAAGTCTGTTCTCTATGTCTGTCTGTTTCTGTTTCATAAATAGGTTCATTTGTATCATATTTTAGATCCCACATATAAGTGATATCATATGGTATTTGTCTTTCTCTTTTTGACTTACTTCACTTAGTATAATAACCTCTAGGTCCATCCATGTTGCTGCAAATGGCATCATTTCATTCTTTTCTATACACCCGGATATCACATACATACTTGATGTGTGTTTCTGGCAAGTGCCTGGACCTGTCCATTACAAGGTGCAGAAATGTGATGGGTGGTAATGTGGTACAGGGCACTATACATGTGTGCTCACTTTGCATGTAGTATAATCTTTTTCACATAAATCACATTTCTCCTTTCCTTATTTCCTTTTCCAAAATTTTCTTCTATACATTCTCATTACTTTTGTGCTCAAAACAAGGCAAAAATAAGGATTAATACAAAATAACATTTAGAAATGTTCAGAAGAATCCATGCCTGTGAATCTGCTCACAATAAGGATGAAACTCCAGGGCCACCTTAGCCCCAAGGTACCTAAGATGTGCATCTTATTTATTGAAAAATGAGACTTAAAAAACGATCTAAAAATCATTCTGTAGTGCTAACAATTGTGTTTGGAATGTAACTCAAGGATATTAATACACATGGCTTGTTTAAGACGTATTAAGTTTTGGGGACCTTGGACAGGTAAACCTCCTTTTATTGCACTTCCCAGATACTGCATAGTCACAAATTTGTGGCAACCCTGCATCAAGCAAGTCTATCAGCACTGTTTTTCCAACAGCATTTCTCATTTCATATTTCTGTGTCACATTTTGGTAATTCTCACAATATTTCAAACTTTTTTCTTATTATTACGTTTGTTATGATGATCTGTGATCAGTGATGTTAGTATTGTAATTGTTTTCGGGCAGTACAAACAGTTCCTGTAAGAGACAACAAACTTAATCGATAAGTGTGTGTGCTCTGACTGTGCCACCAACCGGTTCCTCCATCTCTCCTTTTCTCCTCAGGCCACCCTATTCCCTGAGACTCAACAGTATTGAAATCAGGCCAATTAATACCCCTACAATGGCCTCTAAATGTTCCAGTGAAAGGAAGAGTCACTCATCTCTCACTTTGAATCAAATGCTTGAAAGATGGAGCTTAGTGAGGAAGTCATGCCAAAAGCTGAGATGCGTCTAAAGCTAGGCCTATTGCACCAGTTAGCCAAGTTATGATGCATAGGGAAAGCTCTGGAAGGAAATTAAAAGTGGTACTTCAGTGAACACACAAATGACAGGAAAGCAAAACAGCCTTGTTGTTGATATGAAGAAGGTTTTAGTGGTCTGGGTAGAAAATCAAACCAGCCACAACATTCCCCTTAAGCCAAAGTCTTAATCTGGAACAAGGCTCTAACTCTCTTTACTTCTACGAAGGCTGAGAGAGGCGATGAAGCTTCAGAAGAGAAGTTCGAAGCTGGCAGAGATTGGTTCATGAGGATTAAGGACAGAAGCCGTCTTTGTAACATCAAAGTGCAAGGTGTAGCAGCAAGTGCTGTTACAGAGGGTGCAGCAAATTATCCAGAATATCTAGCTGAGATCATTAATGAAGGCGGTTACACTAAACAATGGATCGTCAATGTAGATGAAATGCCTTACACTGGAGGAAGATGCCATCTAGGACTTTCATAGCTAGAAAGAAGTCATTTTCTGGCTTCAAAGCTTCAAAGGATAGCCTGACTCTCTTGTTGAGGGTTAATGCAACTGGTGACTTGAAGTTGAACCTAATGCTCATTTACCATTCTTATAACCCTAGGGCTTTAAGAATTATACTAAATCTACTCTGCCTCTGTTCTAAATATGGAACAACAAAGCCTGGATGACAGCACATCTGTTTACAACATGGCTTACTGAATATTTTAAGCCCACTGTTGAGACCTACCACTCAGAAAAAGAGATCCCTTTCAAAATATTACTGCTCATTGGCAATGCACCGGGTGACCCAAGAGCTTTGATGAAGATGTACAAGATTAATGTTTTCACGCCTGCTAACACAACATCCATTCTGCAGCCCGTGCATCAAGAAGTCATTTTGACTTTCAAGTCTTATTATTTAAGAAATGCATTTCATAAGGCTATAGCTGTCATACATTCCTCTGATGGATCTAGGCAAAGTCAATTCAAAATCTTCTGGAAAGGATTCATCATTCTAGATACCAGTAAGAACATTTGTGATTCATGGGAAGAGGCCAAAGTGTCAACATTAACAGGAGTTTGAAGGAAGTTGATTCCAACCCTCGTGGATGACTTGAAGGGTTCAAGATTTCAGGAGGAAGTAACTGCAGAAGTGGAAATAACAAGAGAACTAGAATTAAATGTGGAGCCTGAAGATGTGACTGAATTGGTGTACCTTATGATAAAACTTGAACAGATGAAGAGTTGCCTCACGGATGAGCAATGAAAGTGGTTTCTAGAGATGTAATCTACTCCTGGTGAAGATGCTGTTGAAACGACAAGGGATTTAGAATATTACATAAACTTAGTTGACAAAGCAGCAGGGTTTGAGAGGACTGACTCCAATTTTGAAAGAAGTTCTATTGTGGGTAGAATGCTATCAGACAGCATTACATGCTGCAGAGATATCGTTCATGAAAGAAAGAGTCAATTGATGAGGCAAACTGCATTGTTGTCTTACTTTAAGAAATTTCCACAGCCTCTCCAACCTTTAGCAAGTACCCACCCTGATCAGTCAGCGGCCGTCAACATTGAGGCAAGACTCCACCACAGAAAAGATTAGGCTCAGATGATGGTTAGCATTTTTAGCAAAAAAGTCTTTTAAATTAAGGTATGTACATTTTTTTTAGACATAATGCTATTGCAAACTTAATAGACTACAGTACAGTGTAAATATAACTTTTATGTGCACTGGGATACCAAAAAATTTCTATGACTCACTGTCTCGGGATGTGTGCTTTATTGCTTGGCCTGGAATTGAGCCAGCAATATCTTTGAGGTATGCCTGTGTTTTATATTTCCTATGTAAACATAAAACATGAAGTATTGTGCTGAAAAATGGGAATTCTATGAAATTTGGGGATTGAAAAACCATAGGCATTCTATTGAGAAAATGTTATATGAGGATGCGTGTAACAGGTTATACCTCTATTACGTTTAGTTGTTTACCTCCATGTTTACAAGACAACATGGTCTCTAAATTTCCTTTTTAATATGGTCCATGTCTAGTTTTCTTGTTAAAATTCTTATAAATGTCACAAAATAATTTGTGGACTTGTTTTTTGTGCATTACTCTTTTCACTTTACTCCTTTTTGTAAGATGATTTCTTTAAGAGTAGGATTAACTTACTCTCAATATTTGGAGGAGTTAACATGTGAAAACATCTGAAATTTGTCTACTCTTTGTGGTAAGATAATTATTAACAGATCAATTTTATTCAAAGACTGTAGGAATATTCAATGTTTTTTTCATCTCTTCTTGTCAGGTCAGTTTTCATCTATCGCTTCTTTTAGGCTTTTCCTTTTTTTTTTTTTTTTTTTTGCGGTACGCGGGCCTCTCACTGTTGTGGCCTCTCCCGTTGCGGAGCACAGGCTCCAGACGTGCAGGCTCAGCAGCCATGGCTCACGGGCCCAGCCGCTCCGCGGCATGTGGGATCTTCCCGGACCAGGGCACGAACCCGTGTCCCCTGCATCGGCAGGTGGACTCTCAACCACTGAGCCACCAGGGAAGCCCTAGGCTTTTCCATTTTTACCTCTTCTAATACTTGCCAACAATAAGCAGTTTTATAACATTCTCTAACCCTTTTAAACTCTGCAGCAATTATATCTATAGTCTTTTTTAATCCCTGATATTGTTTATTCATGACTTTCCTTTTATTATTCTTAATCAATTTTATTAGCTTTATAGTTTTCAGGTCATTCAAAGAACCAACATTTGGTTTTGTTTATTATCTCTATTGTTTTCTACTTTAATAGTTTGCTATTAAACTGTTTATGTCTTTACTTCAATTATTTTATATTTAATGAGTATATGAATTTTCTAACTTCTCAAAGTAGATGCTTAATCAATTATTTTTCAGCCTTTTTTATTGTTAGTTGTAAACATTTAAGGATGCTAATTTCCCAAGTACTAGTTTAGCTTCTTTCCTTAAATTTTGACCTATTATAACCTTGCTTTGGTTCAGTTCTAAATATTTTTTAATTTCATGAATCATTTCTTCTAAATTATTTAGAATTTGTTTTTAAATTTCTAAATGTATCAATATTTTTAACTGCTCTTTATTTATCATAGCTAAATGGCATTTTATTAGGAGAACATATTCTGTATGATCCTAAGTTTTTGAAAATTGAGTGGGTGTACTTCTTAACAGCCATGTCCTTAGAAGTCATTCTAGAATTTATTTCCTTTGCTGGAGTGTATGGGTTTTGGAGCCAGACAGACCTGGGTTCAAATTTCAGCTTAACCAACTGTGCTCTTTAAGCAAGGGATGTTAACTCTTTGAGTTTGTATCCATTATCCATTTCTTCAATAGTGCTGCATAATAAACACCCACAACACTTCAGCTGCAAAACAAACAAAAAACCCACATTTATTTAGCTCATGAGTTTATGGACTTTAGAGCAACTGTTCTGGACTTGGCTAGTACAGGCAGTTCTTATTCCTAAGCGTATAATCATCTACGGATTGTCTCCCCCGGCTCTGATGATCTTATCTGAGTTTGCTCACAGTCTGAGCTAGTACATTTTTTACTACAAATGTGGCTTTTGTTAGGCACAAAATTCTTCAGGATTTTAATTAATACTTTATTTCAGTGATATATGTTTTTCTAAAATTGTATATGTAATCTATGTTTTCATTAATATTTTCCTAGTGTTTTCATAGTTAATTTGTTCTTAGTATTTCTTAGTTTTTACATATTTTTCTATATATCTGTAGCTGTATCCTTTCTCTTATTTTCAATATTATATGGCTTTGTCTTCTCTATGGTGTACTCTTGATGACTCTTGCTGGGTTCATGTCTATTTTATTAGTTTTCTGAAGCAGCAGCTTTTATCTTTGTTGATACTTCTTATTTTCATGTAGTTAATTCTTTATTATACTATTCAGATTTACTCTAATGATTTTTGTCTTAAAATTTCTGTATGAAACCAAGACAATAATTTACCATCATTCTTCCTTTAAAATATATTTTCTTAAGATGGTCTATTGTGATAGATAGATCAATAACTAGCTAGAGGTACATTATTTTAAATATATATTAATATATATTTATATATATATAATTTGATGTATTATGTTTGGGGAACATGATCTGGATCATACTGACTCTTCTTTATATATTGATAAATATTTTTACTGCGTATATAGTCACTTAAAATGCATCTCGTCTGCTTGAAAATTATTTGTACATGAATATGAGGACAAGCCATAATATTTGCAAATTGATCTAAGTCCATTTGGCTATTCATAATTATTTGTTTCTTTTTGGTGGATATTATTACTCTAGGTCTCTTCCCTACAAACTCTTACTAGGTTACAATGAAAGAAATTCTTAACCTGATTTCTACCACCTATCTATATGTTCTTACTCATAAAATTTATTTTCTTGTTACTTGCTCTGTAAGCTCCATGAAGGTCTGGTTCTCTTATAATTAAAATGCACTTGTAGCCCCTTGCATGAAAGGTTCTCCCAAAGCAAATATGGCAGTCTTTCAGTACCATAATTTAGTTATCCCTAGTTGGATTCAGGCAACAAAAATTCTCTGAGTCTGTGTCCAGACAAACGACTGCTTTAGAATCAAGCCTCAGGTGCTGCTTTCAAGTGTAGAGCCTAATGCATACACTCAATTCTTGTACCCCATTCATGCAAGGTTGAAAACTCCTGTTCATTATTATTATTATTATTATTATTATTGCCAATCTCTATGTCCTGAAACCACCCATTTACCAATAAAAAGACATTTTTATTTCTTTTATTAAGCCTCTAGTATTGTTCAGAGCTAAAGATAACTGAAGCTCTTTGTAGCAGCTCCCTCAAGATTAATGGCTTCTACTTGGAAGCTTTCAAACACTCATTATCCCTGGAGTATATAATGCTTTAGGGAACTAAGTCTAAAAATTCAAATTAACAAACAAAAGCACATACTCCCCACTATCAATGCTGAACTGTTAAAAATTCAATTACAAATGAACAGTTCTATAAAAGTAAAAGTAACAACAAAAGTCACTCCTAAACACATCACTCAAAAATAACGGCTAACATTTTAATTTGTGACATTACACTGTAACTTTACTTCTATCTCTATCCATACACACTGGCACAGAAGTATATACATGCACATATGCATATGTGCACACATTTATTTTTCAGTAGCAGTCTATACATTTCCATTTAATTTTTTCTACCTATACACACTCATACACATATATATAATCACAGTATACATTTTGAAATCTGCTTTTTAATATTAATGATATAAGAATTTTTATATGTGTCAGTATATATCTACACTATTATTTCATATTTCTTCATCATCGCTTATTTTATGTTTACATGATAATTCTACTCACGTAATCTGAAATCTATTATTGGACATTTATGTTTAGTCCAATTTTATTTTGCTAGTTTTAACAACACTGTGATGAAAATATTTATATTACATCACTTTCCCTTATCTGACAATTTCTTTAGGAAAAATGTAAGTTAAATTGTTAGTTTAATGGTGTCACGGTGACACAGATTCGTTATCCTACAGAATATTTCTATTACTGATGTATGATAACTTTTAATGTAAAGGATGACAAACCTTCTTATTTTATATATGTTGAAATATTTTTCTTAAATTTATCACTTTTATTCAGCTTGGCAGTTTTGTATATTTATTTTTAAAATTACCTATAAAATCTAATCAGTCATTTTCTCCATGGTTTCTGCTTTTACTGTTATGCTTTAAAAACTTTTTAAGGGTTTCCCTGGTGGCGCAGTGGCTGAGAGTCCGCCTGCCGATGCAGGGGACACGGGTTCGTGCCCCGGTCCGGGAAGATCCCACACGCCGCGGAGCGGCTGGGTCCGTGAGCCATGGCCGCTGAGCCTGCGCGTCCGGAGCCTGTGCTCTGCAACGGGAGAGGCCACAACAGTGAGAGGCCCACGTACATAAAAACTTTTTAATAAGCCAAGATTATAACAGGACTATTCATTATACTTTCTTTTACTTCTTTTATGGTTTTGAAAATATAAACTGTATTTAGTTTATTTTAGCATAAATGTGAAATACATATCTGGCTTGTTCAATACTTTTTCTACTAAACAGTGGGTGTCCAAGCATCATTTCTGAACAATTCATTACTCAAATACTAATTTTAAATTTTAAATATTTTAAAATATATTAACTTCTATGTATAATGTCTTTTTAAGAATTTCATATGCTATGTCGTTAATGTGTCTGCCTATTCTCACACGGCCATGGGCCATGTAAATCATTATGGCTGATTAACATAATTAATCTCAGAAGTATCTCGGTATCACAATTATTAGACTACATTTATTCTTACAGACATATTTAAGATCATCTTGTCTATTTTTAAAAATATATTTTGAGATTTGATTGGTTACATTTGCAGACTAATTTCAAGAGAGCTGAAATATTTACAATATTAAAGCTTTCTATTTCTAACAAGCCATTTATCTTCTGGCAAATGAGTAATCAGGCTGTTTTAGAGAAATCCAAAAATTAAAATTTTGTCTAAATATGTTTCCTGCATTAATTCATCACAAGGGCAAAGAGATTTTCTAATGCATGTACTCATTTAGTAAACTCAGTCATATCTATGGATATAATGTTAGGAGTACACAGTACTATAATGACATCACTGATTACAACTGCAATATTTTATTTAATTCAGAAAGGATAGTTTGATGTTCTCAATATTCATGAACAAAAGATTGGCTAAGAAATTTACAAGGATTCTCAGGCATTTACATCATGAACACAACTGTTTATATGCAATCATCATCGTTCATCCAAAAGTCATAGAGCACCTACTGTGTAACAAATGCTGAGACAAACAATGGGAATACAAAAATTAATAGATCAGTATATGCTTTGGAACCTTACAGTGTATCAAGGTGAACAAACCTACAATATAATATTGATATAATTTCCTGTGATGCATGTTTCACTAGAATCAAGTCAAAAATGATCCAAGATTATCCAGAAGGGAGTAACTAGTATGTGAATAGGGGAAATATTTATATTATAAATCAGCTATGTCTTCCTGTACTCCCATGCCTAAGCCATCACCAATCATATCAATTTTCTTTTCTAAACAAACCTACATTTTCTAAAATTTCTCCATCTTCTCTGCTCCCAGGATAGTCTAAGTTAGTGTTATCTCTCATCTGGACTATTGTAAGAGCCTATTGTAACAGTTTCACTCTCATCAATTTTTTTTTTAATTGAAGTAAAATTCAGATAAACTACAGTTAACCATTTTATTTTATTTTTTTCAGCTACGCCGCATGGCATGTGACATCTTAGTGCCCAGACCAAGGACAGAACCCACACCCCCTGCAGTGGATGGAAGGGTGGAGTCTTAACCACTGGACCGCCAGGGAAGTCCCAACAGTTAACCATTTTAAAGTGTGCAGGTCAGGGTCTTTTAATGCATTTACAGTGTCGTGACTTCTATCTGTGTCCAAAACATTTTCATTATCCTTAAAGAACACCCTATACCCATTAAGCAGTCACCCACCATTCCCTTCTCTCACCAACCCATGCCAAATAATCTACTTTCTATGCCTATGCATTTGCCTATTCTGAACATTTAAAAATCTGTAATTTAGTAGTAGTAGTATATTAATGTTAATTTCTTGGTTTTATTAATTTAATATGGATGTGATATAGCATTAGGGGAAGCTGAGTGAAGGGTATATATGAACTCTGTATTATTTTTGAAATTCTTGTGTAGGTCTAAAATTATCTCAAAATGAAGAGTTTAAAAAATGAATTGTAAAAGCTGCTATAGAAAACATTGCATAGAGCTTTGGTCTTGGAGTCCAGGCACAATAGATTGAGTCCTATTTCCACTACTACTTTCTTTGTGTTATACCATTATATTGTAAAATAAATAATAATAAAATGCATAATGGCTAAAAAATTAAATTCTCTGGGCTTCAGTTTCTTCATTAGTAGACATGAAGGAATAGAAAAGGTATGGAAGATCTCTAAGTTTCTTCTTCTTCTAAATCTGGAAATGCATTCATTTTGTAGAGGACCTGGACACTTTCTCAAGCAGTAATAGCATTTGCCACAAAAACAAATCCAAAGAAAATAGTTTTTCTTACCTGCTCACCAAAAAAAATGAAAGGTGATGAAGTATGAAAGTAGTTATAATTATGTACAAGTCTTAGTCTCATATCTGGACATTGTAAGTGTTTAATAAATCTCAAAATACTTAAATACATGTGCATATATATTTATTTTTTTCTCAATATGTGTTTAATTATATTGATACCAATATAGCAGTTCCTTTTACTGGGTACATTACAACCAGCTATCAAAAAAAAATATTACATGGCATAATAAAAGACAAAAAACACAATTTAAAGAGAAAGAGCAAGCATCAGAACCATACATGGCAGGATGCTGGAATTATCAGACCAGGAATTTAAAACAACTCTAATTAATATGCTAAGGGCTCTAATAGATAAAGTAGACATCCTGCAAGAACAGGTGGACATGTAAGCAGAAATGGAAATCCTAAGAAAGAACCAAAAAGAAAAGCTAGGAATAAAAGAAAAAAAAAATAACAGAAATGAAGAATGTCATTAATGGACTAATGAGTAGACTGAACACAGATGAGAAAATAATATCTGAGCTTGAGGATATAGCTCAAGAAATTTTGAAAACTGAGAAGTAAAGAGATCAAAACTAAAAACAACAACAAAAAACAGAACACAATCTTCAAAAACGGTGGGAAAATGCAAAATGTACAACGTTCATGTAATGGGAATACCAGAAGGAGAAGAAAAAGCAAAGGGAACAGAAGAAATATTTAAAACAATAATGACTGAGAATTTCCTCAGATTAGTGCCAGACATCAAACCACAGATCCAGGAAACTCAGAGAACATCAAAATGTCAAAAAATTACATATAGGAATATCATTTTCAAACTACAGAAAATCATAGATAAGGAAAAAATCCTGAAAGAAATCAGAGGAACAAAGATAAGATTTACACTTCTCCTCAGAAACCATACAAACAAGAAGAGAGAGGAGTGAACTATTTAAAATAGTTAATAGTAAAAAGGAACAAACCACCAACCTATAATTTTATACTGTGAAAGATTATCCCTCAAAAGTGAAGAGGAAATACTTTCTCATACAGCAAGCACCGATGCATTTGTTGCTAGTAGACACACCTTGAAAGAAATGTTAAGAAAAATAATGTAGCTTAGAAATTCAGATCTATATGAAGAAAGGAAGAGCATCAAAGTATGAATAAGTGAAGGTAAAATAAAACTTTTGTTTTTCTTAATCAGTCTAACAGATAAAAAGTTGTTCAAAAAACTAATATCAACAATGTATTTGATTATGCATGCTTAGGTATATACCATACATATATATTATATATATATATACAAACACATATATATATGCACATATTTATGGATGCTTTATATAAGTGAAATGAATGACAGCAATGATACAAAGGATAGAGGGGCAATTAGGATTATTTAGTTATAATAAGGTACTCACAAAACCCATGAAGTGGTATAGTGTTATTTGAAAGTGGACTTGGATTCATTGTAAATATGTTTGCAACCTCTGCGGCAACCACTAAAAAAATGAAAAAAAAGATGTATAACTAATATGCTAAGAAGGAAGAGAAAACTGAATTGTATAAAATGCTCAATTGAAGCCACAAAAGGCAGAAGAAAGAATAGGAGGAAAAATAGGAACAAAGAACCAGGGCAGCAAATAGAAAATGGTAACAAATATGGTAAATGTTAATCTAAATACATTAACAATCATTTTGAAGATAAATGGTATAAATGCGCCAGTACAAAGACAGAGATTGTCAGAGCAGATTGGAAGAAAAATAAATGACCCAACTATATGTTGTCTACAGGAAACCCACTTTGAATATAAAGACACATATAAATTAAAGACAAATGATAGAGAAAAATATACCTTGCTACTATTAACCAAAAGAATAAGGAGTAGCCATAAATTTCAAACAGAGAAGATTTACAAGCCAGTATATATATCAGGGACAAAGAAGGACATTACATAATGATCAGAATCAAATTTCAGGGAGTATGTGACTTACTTAAGTTCTTACAGTTAGTAACTGGCAGAGTCAAGACTGAAAATTCATGATTTTTTACTTTATTTCTTCCATACCATTTGAAATACCCCCAGATATGTTTTATTTATATTTTTTAATCTATCTAGATTCTGTACAGGGGTCTACTTCTGAGAGTAAGGACAGAGCACCCCAAGATATTTCCTGGATTCCCCAGGGGACTGAGATTCAAGGACCAGCCCTGAGCTCTTCTTTCAAGTTCTGATTAAAGCTTAAACACACAGGGAAAGAACTACTCGGCAAAGCAGTCTTGCCCTTCGTACTGCCCATTAGGGACAAAATCATTGTTTTTTAAATTTTAAGTTTACTGGAATATAAACTTTCTCTTTTTTTTTTTTTTTTCGGTATGCGGGCCTCTCACTGTTGTGGCCTCTCCCGTTGCGGAGCACAGGCTCCGGACCCGCAGGCTCAGCGGCCATGGCTCACGGGCCTAGCCGCTCCACGGCATGTGGGATCTATCCCGGACCGGGGCGCGAACCCGTGTCCCCTGCATCGGCAGGCGGAGTCTCAACCACTGCGCCACCAGGGAAGCCCTGGAATATAAATTTTAACTCAGTTTCTCCTGAATGAAAATGTTAGGGTCAGCACATTCGGTGTGATACAGCTTGTTGGAGAATCTGCATTCCCTAAGAAAATTCTTCCCCTAGCCTCTTTCATTTCTCAAGGGACTGCTTTCTAATCAAGAAAACTGTTTTAATTCAGAAGAAAAATCCAGAGAAGGAAATTATAGCTATTATAATCCCATAATAAAATGTAAAGAAAAGACTACCGTGAAACTGCTGCCTCCAGAGGACCCACAGGGCGGCATTGAAGGAGCCAGAATTAGAATACAGTTATTAGATATCCATTTCCAACTGCTAGGTCACACTGCTGCTTTCAGTTAGTGGTGCAACGGAATGGTCTCTAAAGAGCTTTAATATACTTTTTGTCTCTTGAAAATGTAAATGCTTTTAGTGTACTGTTTCTTCATCATATTGATAGACTTCAGTTTATTATAAAAATGATACCTGGTCATAAAAATCAAGCTTACTGCAGAATCATGTAGAGACAAAGCCCACCTTTGCCCCTAAACCAATCTATTTATATTTGTAAATATTATTTTTGATTAGTGGGTGTATACCAGGCATATTTTTCTACAACTTGCTTTTTTAATGTAATACTATAGTGTAGTTATTTTTCCATGTTACTACTAGATCTAAACTATTCTTTTTATGGCTCATGGAATCCTGTGATATGAAAACAGCAAGTTTATTTAACCTTCACTTACAGATGGACCTTGAGTTGGTTCTCTATGATTAGCTATTAAAATTGTAACAAATACACATATCTCATATATACGCTCACCATAGATGTATATTTACAAATGCATGCACATGCACCTCTATTTATATACATACGTAGTATACATTAACTTGCAATCCCTGTAAAATACATATATATGTGTGTGTGTGTATTTATATACGAAAATGTGTTTTTATGTATGATTTTTTTCCCTTAGTTTAGATACCAAGAATGGGAATGAATGGGTCAAAGATTAGATAGAATTTAAATTTTGATAGACCCAGCTAAACAATTTGCAAAGTAGCATACACCAACACTGTCAACAGTATATTAGAATGCCACTTACTCACTCATTTGCTAACACTGATTATTAGTTAAATTCAGTACTCTGAATATAGTGGACAAAATGTGTTATCTTGTGGACTCCCTTTGGTATAAAGAAAATAGCTTATAGCTTGTTTTTTTTTCAGGTGTATCAATAGAGAATGTGAAATTGGGCTTTGAGTCTTTGAACTGAGTACCTTATAATGTCTTTTATGCTCTATAGTCTTACTGAGAAGAAGAAGAATGACAATAACAACAATAAGTTATAGTCTTGCATGTTTATATTAATCTTACAGTTTTTGAGCTCATGAACTCACTATCTCCTTTACATCCTCACTGTACCTGTGTCCAGTTATAAGGGCACTGATTATTATCATAGTTCTGCAGAAACTGAAAAAAACCCGAAACTCAGAGAAATGAGATGACCAAGGTCACACAAGAGCATCTAAGATAACGTGTGAAAATGATTTTAAATTGTAAAGATCCTTGTACAACTTAAGAAATGAGAATCTGAAGATAAGAAACCATTGGCTTTACTGAATAAAAGAGAATTCATGCTTCTCAGACGGAAAGCTGGGCTCTACCAAAAAATTAAAATGGAAGTGTTTAGGAAAGATTTTGCCCTCTATTCAGAGACTACCCTGAGACAGGTGCATATCAGGACATAGCTGCCACCTCCTACCTAGCAAAATCTTTGCTGGAATTCAGTCTTGGCAAGAGCTGGGTATGAATTTTTCATAGACTGCCGGGAGGGACCTGAAGCAAGAATTCTTCAAATAGTCCTGGCAGCATCAGGTTATATAAAGCACTGGAAACTAAGGGATGCAAATGTGAGTGAGCAAAGGGAGCAGAGAGTTTATATCCAGCAAAGGCAGTTTTCCATTTTGAATTATTTTTTTTCCTCTGAGATAGACAACTTTAACTCTACAAAATAGGTGGTGCACCTGAAACTTAATGTTTAAAACCACGTGAAAGTTCATATATACAGAAAACATGTATAATGCATGGGCACAGTCACAGGATGAGCACACACACGTAAATGCACATGGACCCGCCAAAGCATTCTCCCATCATAGAAACATGAACACAGGAAAAGTGTGTGCATATTCATGTCGACCAGTAAATACTATAGTGACTTCTACTGATACTTCACTAAAGCACTCACACAAATGCATAGAACCATACCCAATATTCATGTGCATACACGTAAAACAAGATAAACTTTACTACTTAGAGTGCATGCATGCATAAATGTATTTGTAAAAATATTCACACACAGAAATAAAAGTACATTCATGTTCAGAGATTTCCAAAGATTTTGAGGTCAGTATAACCCTGATGCCAAATCGCAGCTATTATATTAAAAATAAAACAATAACAAAAGTATAGACTAATACCCCTTAAGCACATATTTAGAAAAGCTAAAAATTTTATTTTAGTAAATCAAATCAGCAATAAAACATAAAGATAATATATCATGAAAAAGTTGGATTTATCCCGAAGATTTACAAATATAGAAAAATTCATAAATTTGTGGAACTTTGATTTTTGACAAAATTCATTATTTCTAAACAATTGAGAACATTTTATCATTTTTGTATTAAGCATTTACCAAGCCCTAGTATGTGACAGATACTATGCTAAATTCTGTGAATACAAAGATTAATAGAATATAATACTTGCCTTTGAGGAGATCATGGTATATTACTGAAATATATAGTTAAAATCAATATGGCAAGTGCCTGATACCACTGTTTATAGACAACATGAATGTTTTGCAAAAGAGCTCTTCAATTCACCTGTGAGGAAGATGAGTTCAGGAAAGAAGACTCAAGAAGCAATGCCTGAATTGCAAAGCAAAGGGCAAGAAAATAATGAATTAAATTAAAAAGAGTAGGAAGAATATTTTAGATGGTGGCAACAACATAAGCAAAGCCACAGGAAATTCAAACGCAGCATGAACGTGAGTGTAACTTCAAGAACTTCAGAATTGATAAAGCATAGAAGACAAAGCAAATTTGCCATGAGACACTGGTAGGGGACATGCAGTTAAAGACTCTGACTGTCAGGTTTTTTTTGTTGTTGTTCTTTTGTTTTTTTACCTGTAGCTACAGCAAGTTCTTAGCAGGAAAATGACTCAATCAGAATCTCATTTTCACATTACTCTCTGCTACTTGGGATGAAATGGAATTCAGTTGCCCAAGTTTGAGACAAGAAAACATTTTAAAAGATTATTTAAATTGTCTATTCCAGGGATGATGAAGACATGTCTTAGATCAGTGTTAATGGAAAGAAAAGGAAGGACCTGATTTTTAAAATATTGAATATTCAAACATTGGCAAAAGTTAATGATTATTTGAATCAGAATATGAGAGAATAGTATCTAGCCTTATTCTCAGGTTTCTAACATGGACAAGTGAATCAAGATCTTGCCGGCTGAGAATATATGTGAATACGTGGGAGGGGAAAATATATAGCAATATGGAACAATATAAAATATAAAGCAGTACATAAAAATATAAAGCAGTATATTGAGGTGATTCTTGTACACCTAGACATAGATGTTTAAAGTTCAGAAGAGAGATACAGGATGAAAATGTGCAGTAATGAGTAAATATTTTATATCAAGGATGTATGTAGATTTATATGAGTAATTAGACTAGTACAGAACTGTAAGGATTAGCATCATTTAGCAGATAAGACAAAGGAAAAGGAAACTTTCAAGATGCATATACAATTATAGTCTGAGACAGATAGGGAGAACCAAGACTGTGTGTAAGGATGGAATCTAAGAGTGTTAAAAATTTAAGTATGAAGAGAGTGGTCCATATTGTCAAAAGCTGTGGAGATTTATGAAAGTAGTTTAAATACAGTATTGAGTAGAAACCAGACTGAAGAGCATTTTATCAGAAAGTGAGTGGAGAAAATGTAACATTGGTGGAGCACACATATTGAGGAAGCTTGGATGAGAAGGGAAGATTGAGTGTGGTGGTTAGAACTTAATTCTGAATTAATGTTATTGGTAAATTTTAGGGCATCAAAAATTTGAAGGGTGGGGGCTTCCGGGAAGATGGCGGAAGTGTAAGACGCGGAGATCACATTCCTCCCCACAGATGCATCAGAAATACATCTACACGTGGAACAACTCCTACACAACGCCTACTGAACGCTGGCAGAAGACCTCAGACCTCCCAAAAGGCAAGAACCACCCCCCCCCACCACCATGTACCTGGGTAGGGGAAAAGAAAAAAGAATAAACAGAGACAAAAGGATAGGGACTGTACCTGCAACAGTGGGAGGGAGCCGTGGAGGAGTAAAGGTTTACACACACTATAAGCCCCTTCGCGGGCGGAGACTGCGGGTGGCGGAGGGGGAGCTTCGAAGCCGCGGAGGAGAGCACAGCCACAGGGGTGCGGAGGGCCAAGCGGGGAGATTCCCGCACAGAGGATCGGTGCCGACCGGCACTCACCGGCCCGAGAGGCTTGTCTGCTCACCCGCCGGGGGGGGGGGGGGGGGGGGGGGGGGGGGGCGGGGCTGGGAGCTGAGGCTCGGGCTTCGGTCGGAGCGCTGGGAGAGGACTGGGGTTGGCGGTGTGAACACAGCCTGAAGGGGCTAGTGCGCCACGGCTGGCTGGGAGGGAGTCCAGGAAAAAGTCTGGACCTGCCGAAGAGGCAAGAGACTTTTTCTTCCCTCTTTGTTTCCTGGTGCGCGAGTTGAGGGGATTTAAGAGCGCTGCTTAAAGGAGCTCCAGAGACGGGCGCGAGCCGCGGCTAAAAGCGCAGACCCCCCAGAGATGGGCACGAGACGCTAAGGCTGCTGCTGCCGCCACCAAGAAGCCTGTGTACGAGCACAGGTCACTATCCACACCCCCCTTCCGGGGAGCCTGTGCAGCCCGCCACTGCCAGGGTCCCGGGATCCAGGGACAACTCCCCAGGTAGAACGCACGTTGCGCCTCAGGCTGGGGCAACGTCACACCGGCCTCTGCCGCCGCAGGCCCGCCCCTCACTCCGTGCCCCTCCCTTCCCTGGCCTGAGTGAGCCAGAGCCGCCGAATCAGCGGCTCCTTTAACCCCGTCCTGCCTGAGCGAAGAACAGACGCCCTACGGTGACCTATACGCAGAGGCGGGGCCAAATCCAAAACTGAGCCCCGGGAGCTGTGAGAACAAAGAAGAGAAAGGGAAATCTCCCCCAGGAGCCTCAGAAGCAGCGGATTAAAGCTCCACAATCAACTTGATGTACCCTGCATCTGTGGAATACTTGAATAGACAACGAATCATCCCAAACTGAGGAGGTGGACTTTGGGAGCAACGATATATATATTTTTTCCCCCTTTTTCTCTTTTTGTGAGTGTGTATGTGTATGCTTCTGTGTGAGATTGTGTCTGTATAGCTTTGCTTCCACCATTTGTCCTAGGGTTCTATCCGTCCGCCTTTTTTTTTTTAATTTTTTTCTCTTAATTATTTTTTAATTTTAATAACTTTATTATATTTTATCTTTATTTTATTTTACTTTATCATCTTTCTTTCTTTTTTTCCTTCCTTCTCTCCTTCCTTCCTTCAATCCTCCCTCCCTCCTTTCTTTCTTTCTTTCTACTTCTACTAATACTTTCTTTCTACTTTTTCTCCCTTTTATTCTGAGCCGTGTGGATGAAAGACTCTTGGTGCTGCAGCCAGGAGTCAGTGCTGTGCCTCTGACGTGGGAGAGCCAACTTTAGGACACTGGTCCACAAGAGACCTCCCAGCTCCACATAATATCAAATGGCAAAAATCTCCCAGAGATCTCCATCTCAACACCAGCACCCAGCTTCACTCAACGACCAGCAAGCTACAGTGCTGGACATCCTATGCCAAACAACTAGCAAGACAGGAACACAACCCCACCCATTAGCAGAGAGGCTGCCTAAAATCATAATAAGTCCACAGACACCCCAAAACACACCACCAGATGTGGACCTGCCCACCAGAAAGACAAGATCCAGCCTCATCCACCAGAACACAGGCACTAGTCCCCTCCACCAGGAAGCCTACACAACCCACTGAACCAGCCTTAGCCACTGGGAACAGACACCAAAAACAACAGGAACTATGAACCTGCAGCCTGCAAAAAGGAGACCCCAAACACAGTAAGATAAGCAAAATGAGAAGACAGAAAAACACACAGCAGATGAAGGAGCAAGAAAAAAACCCACCAGACCTAACAAATGAAGAGGAAATAGGCAGTGTACCTGATAAAGAATTCAGAATAATGACAGTAAAGATGATCCAAAATTTTGGAAATAGAAGAGAGCAAATGCAAGAAACATTTAACAAGGACTCTGAAAAACTAAAGGTGAAACAAACAACGATGAACAACACAATAAATGAAATTAAAAATATTCTAGATGGGATCAATAGCAGAATAACTGAGGCAGAAGAACGGATAAGTGACCTGGAAGATAAAATAGTGGAAATAACTACTGCAGAGCAGAATAAAGAAAAAAGAATGAAAAGACCTGAGGACAGTCTCAGAGACCTCTGGGACAACATTAAACACATCAACATTCGAATTATAGGAGTTCCAGAAGAAGAAGAGAAAAAGAAAGGGACTGAGAAAATATTTGAAGAGATTATAGTTGAAAAGTTCCCTAATATGGGAAAGGAAATAGTTAATCAAGTCCAGGAAGCACAGAGAGTCCCATACAGGATAAATGGAAATACGCCAAGACATATATTAATCAAACTGTCAAAAATTAAATACAAAGAAAACATATTAAAAGCAGCAAGAGAAAAACAACAAATAACACACAAGGGAATCCCCATAAGGTTAACAGCTGATCCTTCAGCAGAAACTCTGCAAGCCAGAAGGGACTGGCAGGACATATTTAAAGTGATGAAGGAGAAAAACCTGCAGCCAAGATTACTCTACCCAGCAAGGAGCTCATTCAGATTTGATGGAGAAATTAAAAATTTACAGACAAGCAAAAGCTGAGAGAGTTCAGCACAACCAAACCAGCTTTACAACAACTGCTAAAGGAACTTCTCTAGGCAAGAAACACAGGAGAACGAAAAGACCTACAATAACGAACCCAAAACAATTAAGAAAATGGGAATAGGAACATAAATATCGATAAATACCTTAAATGTAAATGGACTAAATGCTCCCACCAAAAGACACAGATTGGCTGAATGGATACAAAAACAAGATCTATATATTTGCTGTCTACAAGAGACCCACTTCAGACCTAGAGACACATAAGACTGAAAGTAAGGGGATGGAAAAAGGTATTTCATGCAAATGGAAACCAAAAGAAAGCTGGAGTAGCAATTCTCATATCAGACAAAATAGACTTTAAAATAAAGATTCTTAGAAGAGACAAAGAAGGAAACTACATAATGATCAGGGGATTAACCCAAGAAGAATATATAACAATTGTAAATATTTATGCACCCAACATAGGAGCACCTCAATACATAAGGCAAATACTAACAGCCATAAAAGGGGAAATCAACAGTAACACAATCATAGTAGGGGACTTTAACACCCCACTTTCACTAATTGAGCTATTTGTAATGAGGTGGATAGACCTAGAGTCTGTCATACAGAGTGAAGTAAGTCAGAAAGAGAAGACAAATACCATATGCTAACACATATATATGGAATTTAAGAAAAAAAAATTTAAGAAGAATCTAGGGTAAGACAGAAATAAAGACACAGACCTACTAGAGAATGTACTTGAGGATATGGGGCGGGGAAGGGTAAGCTGTGACAAAGTGAGAGAGAGGCATGGACATGTATACACTACCAAACGTAAGGTAGATAGCTAGTGGGAAGCAGCTGCATAGCACAGGGAGATCAGCTCGGTGCTTTGTGACCGTCTGGAGGGGTGGGATAGGGAGGGTGGGAGGGAGGGAGACGCAAGGGGGAAGAGATATGGGAACAGATGTATATGTATAAATGATTCACTTTGTTATAAAGCAGCAACTAACACACCATTGTAAAGCAATTATACTCCAATAAAAAAATAAATAAATAAAATAAATTTAAAAAAATAAAAAATTGAAGGGTGACAGACAAGATACAGTAAAATATATTTATTGAATTTTAATGTGTAATAGATATTTTTCTAGGCATTTTCCATGGGTTAGCTTTGTCATCTCTATTTTATAAATGAATAATTCGAGGCATGGAAGGATTAAATAACTTGCCCCAGGTTACTCATCTGGTAAATGGTAGAATCGGAGTTTGAATAAAGGCATTTGGGCCTCAGAGTCAGTACTTTAAGCTACTCAACAATGTCGGTCATAGAAGTGGTAGTGTTGAAAATACAGGGGAAAGAATAAAAGATGGACTGCGCCATATGCCTTTGTAACCAAACAACTGGAAAGTGATGAGGGGAAGGCTAAAGGGTTTGATGATGTGGAGGAGGGACACCATTTCACCAACTGAGCCTCGAAAGAAAAGAAAAGTAGGTGAGGCTCAAGATACACTGAGGCTAGCAACTAAAAGTGAGAGATGCCGTATTTGAAAGGCTTATACTTTTGAAGAAGGAAGAAGTTGCTGTATTGCACTTGATATACTTGTAAAAAAAAAAAAAAAGACACTCTCCGTTCAGACTTTAGCCAAACCTTCTACCTGTTCCTTAAATTTAATCCCCTTCCATTCATCCCGGGACTTGAGCTCTTACTCCCCTTTCTTCAACTTCTCCTTCAAGATTGTCAGCTCCTTCTACATGTTGCTTCAGTTACCTTTCTTTCTCTTTCATCTCTTTGTCTATGTTTAAAGTTACTTTATGTGATGTCACTTATATGTGGAATCTAAAATACAACACAAATGAACTTAACGTACGAAACAGAAACAGACCTCCAGGCATAGAGAACAGACCTGTGGTGGCCAAGTGGGAGGGGAGACAGGGGAGGGTTGGATTGGGAGTTCGGTGTTAGCGGATGCAAACTATTTTATATAGACTGGATAAACAACAAGGTCCTATTGTATAGCACAGGGAACTGTATTCAATATTCTGTAATAAACCATAATGGAAAAGAAAAAATAATAAAATTATTATGTTACAGTCAGTCATCCTCTGGGAATTATGACATTCTAATTGACAAAATGCACACTGCTGTTTCAAACATCAGCTTACAACACTCAGGAGCAGGTTTTAATTTATCAAGATGTGATCATTTAATACTATATAACAATAACATCAACAAATAATATAATACACTAAGATATCTGTGGGAACTTCTGCATTTGTGCACTCAAAGTTATAAGTATAATCGAATTGAAAGTATAAGGCAATATTTATCAGTGGGGTAGGTATTAGCTACATTTGTCTTCCTTCATATAAGTAATTTAGAAGGAGAAAATACTTTCCGATGCTCTGGGGAAGCATGCTAATTTGGATAATATACGGCCTTTGGAATCAGATTCTGGCTTAAATCTTTGCTTTGCCTTTTACTATAAGTCTAACCTCTGTGCAAGCTATTTCCTTTCTCTGTAGATTAAATAAGACATTGTATGTAGAAGTTATATGAACAAATTAGGTTAGTAGAAATTTTTAGATTCTATGCCAAGGACATATAATATTTGGGATACTCTGTCTTTTTCTAAATTTTTTTAATATGGACATTTTATATTTTCTGAAATTGTCTAAATTGTGATACATATTTAAGTGTATGTGATAACATGCTTCTTATTCACGCTAGAAAGAGGAACTAGGTAAAGGCAGAGAGCTCCAAAGAAATGGGAGATACTATGTTCACTTGCTTATAAAATTTATCTGAATTCAACAATCCTCTAAACCACATGAGGATTTCCTAAATACGCTAGAATTCTGAATTCATTCATTCACACATCCATCTAATTACGTCTATTCATCCATCCTTTCATAATGGGTACTTTATTTCCCTTCCAACTGAATTGACAGTAGCAATGTTACTGATCCACTGCTTCAAGTCACAACACATCTTTTAATAAATTATATATTAAATGTACTATTTTTAAAAGGGAGATGCTACTTGTTGAAAGGTAATTAATGTAAAGAATAGATGACTTGGTTCCTAGAAACATGAATATATCTGGCAAAAGAAGGGGATAATTTTAAAAGAAATACCATCGATCAGCTTTGCCCCTGTCAATCAGAGTTAAAGCACAGATCTTCCATTCATCTTCACATTGGCTGTCCTCTGAACTTATGACAAATGTAACACATATCACAAAGATAGTGCATAATATACTACAATGTAAAATCAAATGATAGGCTTCACTTTCCCCTTGGAGTAAACTCAAGTGTGTCCTTAGAGTGACCATGGTAGAGGAAACTTATAAACATGTTTATGACACAAGAAAGGGTATCTAATCTTGGTTTCATAGATACAGAACTGCAGACCTAGAATGACCCTGATGGAAGGCAGTTGCTTTTAGGAAGATTTTTGGCTACAAGATTAAGGAAATAGGCACGTATCATAGGTCTTATTCAGAAATGCATTAATTTTCCTTTAGAGTAATTTCAAAAGTATTATTAACAATGGGGTTCTTTGTAATCTGAGATTTATCTCAAAGGAAAATTTATCACAAGGACGGTGAAAAGATATCAAGCATTATTATAGTCATCTTTACTTATTGAGTCTGTGTCCTCTAGAGCCTTTTTTTTCTTTGCTTGTTTTTATTGACTTCACAAGCTAAGTCAGAATAAAACACAACCCATCAGTCAAAACAGTGATTCTCTCCAATATTTCCTTACATTGTAGCTTCAACTTTTTGAAGCTTTTTGAAGAAGGGAACTTTTTGATTTCCTTCTCACATCTCCACATTCAAACTTTTAAGGCCCATTTCAAAAGTTACATATTTAATTAATTTTTTTAATTAGCTAAGCAAATGAGGACACCTTCTTGCAAATTTAAAGTTAAATCTCTCTCACTCTCTCCCACACACACGTACAGATATGTTTATACAATATTTGTCATGCTTTTGTCATTATTTTCTCACCCAATCTTCCATAGACTGAGTTATTCTTGAAGAAATGTAGCACTGGTTTTTGTCTTTTAATATCTTTCTAGGACCTTGCCACTGTAATATGCTCAATAATTACTTACTGACTTAAATTTTTGAACTGAAAGACCTGTCTTGCTCTTTTGTATTAATAGCATTCAAACCAATTTGTTTGATGTACATTAGTTGGAGTAAGTCCATCAAATGTTTTTTCTGCTTTCCTGTGACACTTTTTCATCAAATATATGAATGCTTCCTTCTCTAAAATTTATATAAGTACCTACAACACAGAGGACATAAGAATGAAATAACCACAGAAGTCATATATTCCATAATCATAAGAACCCCAGTTACGGTGATTGCACGTATGTATGAATTATTTTATATACGCAGGTTAAATGCTAAATTTCATAGAGTAATTGAAATTGAACTTGGTAATTTATCTCTGACTCTTTTCTTGGGGGGTGTGTGTGTGTGTATGTGTGTGTGTGTGTGTGTGAGAGAGAGAGAGAGAGAGAGAGAGAGAGAGATGGTGGGAGGGGGTGGCTGTTACTGAGTTGGAAGATACTAGAATACCCAAAATTTAAAAAAAAAGATTGAATCAGTCATTTGGAGGTGTTACACCAAATAGCCAGGATATTTCCAAACAACTAGTATATTCTGGGCTTTTTGTTTGTCATTTTTTAAATATTGTAAAAGCCATGCTGATAAGAACTGAGTTCCAAATTCAAAATGAGTTTATAGTTAATCTTTAAATATCGTAGAACTTTCTAGGTACGAAAACTATATCTTTCATGTAATCTTAGTATGTGAATTTGCTATTGTCTATAAATAATTTATCATAATACTGTGAAATCTCAGCCATTTCCCATCACTTTTGGATTCCTTCATTGTCCTTAATGAAACTAGTAGGAATGAGTCTTCTGCCTTGGCCATGTTTGATATTCATAGAAGACGTATAAAGCAAATATCAGACATACAATAGGATATGGGAGAAAATAGGCATGAGGAGAGAAGTCTGTCCTGGAAGCAACTGGTAGAATTAAGGACATTAAAAAGCAAAATAGAATCACAAAATTAGAACATACACTATGATGGTTAATTTTAATCTGTCAATTTGACTGAGCTATGACATGCTTAGATATCTGGTCAAACAGTGGATGTTTCCTCAAGGGTGTTTTTGGATAAGATTAATATTTAATTGGTAGACTCAGTAGATTGTCCTCTCCCAAATAAAACAGAATTTTCCTGCCTCACAGCATTCAAACTGGAACATCAGCTCTTCCTGGTTTTATAGCAGCCTCCTGGCCTTTGAACTTGAACTGGGACATTGACTCTGCGGATTTTGGACTTGCCAGACTCCATAATCATGTGAGCCAAATCCTTGTAATAATATTAAGTGAATGTTTTACATTGTAATATTTTGATGCCTTCTATATTAATATTAATTATATTAAGATATAATTGACATATAACATACTATTTTAAGTGCACAACTTAATGATTTGATATATGTATATGTTACAAAGTGATTACAATAAAAAGTTTAGCTGACATCAATCACCATATAGAGTTAAAATTGTTTTCTCTGATGAGCACTTTTAAGATCTATTCTCTTAGCAATCTTCAAATTTACAATACAATATTGTTAACTATAGTCACTATTCTGAACATTACATCCCCAGGACTTATTTATCTTATTACTGGAAATTTGTACTTTGACCAAGTAATTATAAGTTTTAAATTATTTCCTTACTGTCTTTTAAAATTTCTCTAGAGCTGATAGTTTACATCTTAATTTATCATAATCTACTTCAGCTTTATACTTACTTTGTTCCAGTAAAATGCATAAACATTATTTCTGTATATCTCCATTCCCTCCTTGCCAAATTTGAAGTATTATTTTTATAAATATTGCATTTATTCAATACATATATTAAAACCCCCCAAATATATAGTTATGATTATTGCTTTAGATGGTCTTGTGTATTTTAAGAAGCAGAGACAAAGAGAGAAACTCCTGGCTACTGTTTAATGAAAACCAATAGGCGCTTGAATTAGCATCAGTAGTGCATTAGCACATATTCTAGAGTTAGACTAAATCAGTCTCAGTCCTTGTTCCTGCCACTTAATAACTTTTAATATTGGGTGAATTACTAAACCCCTTTTACTCACTTTCTTCCTTGATATTTTGGAAATAATAATAGCACTTACATCACAGCATAGCTCTGAGGATTAAATGATTTAATATGTGTAAAGCACTTAGGAAAGTAATTGGCATACAGTAAACTCTCCTTTAATATTAATGACTTATCTTTTCTCAAAAAAACCCTGATATTTTCAGCTCTTTCATTGTCTTCAGTTAATGTCATTGCCATTATTATTATTATTTTGCTTATGCTAAAGACTCCAATGACCATCAAAATCTCCTCTTCCATGATCCCTCGAATCCAAGTCATCCATCTTAATGATTCCTTCTCAGAATTGCTTCCGGCATTCACCGTTTTCAGTACCCATAGGATCAAAACAGGGCCAAAACTATACACCTGGATTGTTAAAATAGGTTTCTCCCTGCTCATATCTTCCTATTACCAGAGCAGTCATTCTGAAGAACAATCTAATTACATTACACTTTGTTAAACTATGTTTTGTTTTTAATTGCTTACTGGTTAAATCTTATGTTTTGTGATATTCTTCATGATTTGAGCCCAGCCAGTCTTAGAATCTGATTACATGTCACTCTTCCCTTTATAGTTTTCAATTTATCTTAGTTCCCAAACATGACCATACTTTATCACAGTCGACTGTATCTGTGGGTTTTGCATCTGCAGATACAACCAACCATGTCTCAAAAACATTAAAGTAAACCCAGAATATTCCAAAAAGCAAAATCAGAATTTGTCACTCACGGCAACAATTTACACAGCATTTACATTGTATTTACAACTATTTATATAGCATTTACATTGTATTAGTTATCGTAAGTAACCTAGAGGTGATTTAAAGAATACAAGAGGAAGTATATAATGTTACATGCAAATACTATGCCATTTTATATAAAGGACTTGAGCACTGGTGGATTTTGGTTTCTTGGGGGGTCCTGAATCAATCCCCCATGAATACTGAGGGATGATTGTACAAGGTTACCTCTTTTAATTGCACTTTGCTTTATTGGGCTTCCCAGATATTGCTGTTTTCATACATTGAAGATTTATGGCAACCTCGTGTTGACAGATGATGGCTAGCAATATTTAGCAATAAGGCATTTTTTAATTAAGGGATGCACATTGGTTTTTTAGACACAATGCCACTGCACATTTAATAGACTACAGTATAGTGTAAACATAACTTTTATATGCACTGGGAAACCAAGACATTTGTATGACTTGCTTTATTGAGATATTCACTTTATTGTGATGGTCTGGAATGGAACCCCCAAAATATCTGAAATATGCCTTTATTTCCTTTCTTTTGCCCTTATTTTGTCCTTTTACTTTTTTCTTTCATCTATTATTACTATTTTTTAATATATACAAATGCTATGTTCCTACCAAAGACACAGTAAAACACTGAATCAACACCTCCATGGTAGGGTCTGAAATGTCCCTGTGTATTTCTGCTGATCAACCAGTCTGGAGAACCAGAGTTATCACACATCTTTTCTCTAAAAAATGTGTCTGAAGAACACATTTTTGTCAGGTGTTAATAGGGATAGTGAGGAAGAAATAACATGTGGTCAAATGAGTTTGAGAACTCTGGTTTTAACTACATAGAATTATGGGACTTCTACATTTTCATTTCTCAGTAGCAGGATACATTCTTTAATTTTCTTTGCTTTTAGAATATCATGTATGTACCACAAAATTTCAAGTCTTTTTCCATTGTATGCAGCTATTTAACTCCTTGTTATTCCTAGTACACTGTGAACATACAGAAAGGGCTATGTCCCAATAATCTTTATGTATCACCCCGGTCCACAACTCTTCCTAGCATATGCTGTCCAATAAACATTCATGGAATGAATTTGAAAATGGTAGCCAAGGCTCTTCAGAGCTCAGAAACCTGAAGATCATCCTCAAAGGACAGAGAGCCATTCTCCAATATGTCTCCAAATGTCTCTGTTAAACTTTTACTTATGGTATTACTCCTTTATATTGAATCCCTTTTATTGGAAGATAAAACATTTTAATAAATATTAACAGCATCTCTACCATTAATCTCCATCTCTCTTCACCCACCTATAGAACACATTTGATATCTGAAATACATCTTATTTTTTGGTAGAGGGTTACATTTAAGGAATAATCTTAATGTAATAATGCTGTTCTCTCTCCTTCATTTTCCAAGTTTTTTTTTCTCCTTTTCTGCAATATTGTCTATAAAATTTCCATTAGTCTGGAGAGTCTTATGACTCATGTTAATATAGTTTCATGGCTAAGTATTTTGTAGCAAATTAAATCTGAGAGTGAGAATTTTAGTATGAAAATAATACTTCCATTTGAAATTAGCAATCTGATTTTTACATATCCTTAAATCTCAACTTAAAGGCTTAGTATTTTAGTTCCATGGATCTCATTTGAATGTGGGCTGTGCACATTAAAAATAGAAAGACTGTTTCGGAAGCCAAGTAATTAGATATGGAGGCACAAATTAAATAAGGGATTTAGAGGCACAAATATTTTTGGCGTTTATTGCACACTGTTGGACTGCATCAATGGCTCATTAAAGTTCATTAAAAGAATGCTGGGGTGTAATGGACTATTTGAATGCTCCTATTAGAGACAGGATAAAAATATACAGATTTTGTTCTTTTTATTTCTAAGAAATTCGGGACAAGTGAAATTTCTTTCCCTGACATTTATGCTATAAGTCATTGTTTGTTGAGTAATAAAACCTCACTCTTTTTACTGATTGATCCAAAGGAGAGTAAAAAAAAAAATAAAATAAAATCCAATATAAAATTTAAATTTATTTATTGAAGACACTCAAAATTAATAATATTGTACTACTTTAATAGTTAGACATTATTTTTGTTGATTGATAAATAGAAACAGAACTTTAAAAAATTAAAAATCTTGTATTTTTAAATTTCCAAACCTCTTTTCCATTTTTCAGACCTATTTTTTTTACACTTATTTATTTATTTATTTTTATTTTAAAATTTTTCTATTTTTAACATCTTTATTGGAGTATAATTGCTTTACAATGGTGTGTTAGTTTCTGCTTTATAACAATGAATCAGATATATATATATATATATATATCTCCCCATATCTCCTCCCTCTTGTGTCTCCCTCCCACCCTCCCTATCCCACCCCTCTAGGTGGTCACAAACCACTGAGCTGATCTCCCTGTGCTATGTGGCTGCTTCCCACTAGCTATCTATTTTACAGTTGGTAGGTATATATGTCAATGCTACTCTCACACTTCGTCTCAGCTTCCCCTTCCCCTTCCCCATGTCCTCAAGTCCATTCTCTACATCTCCGTCTTTATTCCTGTCCTGCACCTAGGTTCGTCAGAACCTTTTTTTTTTTTTTTGATTCCATATATATGTGTTAGCATACGATAATTGTTTTTCTTTTTCTGACTTACTTTACTCTGTTTGACAGACTCTAGGTCCATCCACCTCACTACAAATAACTCAAATTTGGTTTTTTTATGGCTGAGTAATATTCCATTGTGTATATGTGCCACATCTTCTTTATCCATTCATCTGTCAATGGACACTTAGATTGCTTCCATGCCCGGGCTATTGTAAATAGTGCTGCAATGAACATTGTGGTACATGACTCTTTTTGAATTATGGCTTTCTCTGGGTATTTGTCCAGCACTGGGATTGCTGGGTCATATGGCAGTTCTACTTTTAGATTTTTAAGTAACTTCCATACTGTTCTCCATAGTGGCTGTATCAATTTACATTCCCACCAACAGTGCAAGAGTGTTCCTTTTCACTGCACCCTCTCCAGCATTTATTGTTTGTAGCTTCTTTGATGATGGCCATTCTGACTGGTGTGAGGAGATACAGTAGTTTTGATTAGCATTTCTCTAATGGTTAGTGATGCTAAGCATCCTTTCATGTGTTTGTTGGCAGTCTGTATATCTTCTTTGGAGAAATGTCTATTTAGGTCTTCTGCCCATTTTTGGATTGGGTTGTTTGTTTTTTTGACATTGAGCTGCATGAGCTGCTTGTATATTTGGAGATTAATCCTTTGTCAGTTACTTCGTTTGCAAATATTTTCTCCCATTCTGAGAGTTGTCTTTCCGACTTGTGTCTCGTTTATGGTACCCTTTGCTGTGCAAAAGCTTTTAAGTTTCATTAGGTCCCATTTATTTATTTCTGTTTTTATTTCCATTTCTCTAGGAAGTGGGTCAAAGAGGATCTTGCTGTGATTTATGTCATAGAGTGTTCTGCCTATGTTTTCCTCTAAGAGTTTTATAGTGTCTGGCCTTACATTTAGATATTTAATCCATTTTGAGTTTGTTTTTGTATATGGTGTTAGGGAGTGCTCTAATTTCATTCTTTTACATGTAGCTGTCCAGTTTTCCCAGCACCACTTATTAAAGAGGCTGTCTTTTCTCTGTATATTCTTGCCTCCTTTATCAAAGATAAGGTGACCATATGTGTGTGGGTTTATCTCTGGGCTTTCTATCCTGTTCCATTGATCTATATTTCTGTTTTTGTGCCAGTACCATACTGTCTTGATTACTGTAACTTTGTAGTATAGTCTGAAGTCAGGGAGCCTGTTTCCTCCAGCTCCGTTTTACTTTCTCAAGATTGCTTTGGCTCTTCGGGATTCTTTTGTGTTTCCATACAAATTGTGAAAAATTTAGCTCTAGTTCTGTGAAAAATACCATTGGTAGTTTGATAGGGATTGCATTAAATCTGTAGATTGCTTTGGGTAGTATAGTCATTTTTATAATGTTGATTCTTCGAATCCAAGAACATGGTATATCTCTACATCTGTTTGTATCATCTTTAATTTCTCTCTTCAGTATCATAGTTTTCCGCATACAGGTCTTTTGTCTCCTTGGGTAGGTTTATTCCTAGGTATTTTATTCTTTTTGTTGCCATGGTAAATGGGAGTGTTTCCTTAATATCTCTTTCACATTTTTTCATCACTAGTGTATAGGAATGCAAGATATTTCTGTGCATTAATTTTGTATCCTGCTACTTTACCAAATTTATTGATTAGCTCTAGTATTCTGGTGGTGTCTTTAGGATTCTCTATGTATAGTATCATGTCATTTGCAAACAGTGACAGTTTTACTACTTCTTTTCCAATTTGGATTCCTTTTATTTCTTTTTCTTCTCTGATTGCTATGGCTAAAACTTCCAAAACTATGTTGAATAATAGTGGTGAGAGTGGGCAACTTTTTCTTCTTCCTGGTCTTGGAGGGAATGGTTTCAGTTTTTCACCATTGAGAATGATGTTGGCTGTGGGTTTGTCATACATGACCTGTATTATGTTGAGGTAAGTTACATCTATGCTTGCTTTCTGGAGAGTTTTTATCATAAATCAGTGTTGAAATTTGTTGAAAGTTTTTTCTGCATCTATTGAGATGATCATATGGTGTTTCTCCTTAAGTTGTTAATATGGTGTATCACATTGATTGATTTGTGTATATTGAAGAATCCTTACATTCCTGGGATAGACCCCACTTGACCATGGTGTATGATCCTTTTAATGTGCTGTTGGATTCTGTTTGCTAGTATTTTGTTGAGGATTTTTGCATCTATGTTCATCAATGATATTGGCCTGTAGTTTTCTTTTATTGTGACATCTTTGTCTGGTGGTGGTATCAAGGTAATGGTGGCCTCGTAGGTGAGTTTAGAAGTGTTCCTCCCTCTGCTATATTTTGGAAGAGTTTGAGGTGGATGGGTGTTAGCTCTTCCCTTAATGTTTGACAGAATTTGCCTGTGAAGCCATCTGGTCCTGGGCTTTTGTTTGTTGGAAGATTTTTAATCACAGTTTCAATTTCATTACTTGTGATTGGTCTGTTTATATTTTCTATTTCTTTCTGGTTCAGTCTCAGAACGTTGTGCTATTCTAAGAATTTGTTCATTTCTTCCAACTTGCCCATTTTATTGGCATATAGGTGCTTGCAGTAATCTCTCATTATCCTTTGTATTTCTGCAGTGTCACTATTACTTCTCCTTTTTCATTTCTAATTCTATTGATTTGAGTCTTCTCCATTTTTTTCTTGATGAGTCTGGCTAATGGTTTATCAATTTAGTTTATCTTCTCAAACAACTAGCTTTTCGTTTTATAGAGTTTTTCTATTGTTTCTTTCATTCCCTTTTCCATTCATTTCTGAACTGATCTTTATGATTTCTTCCCTTCTGTTAACTTCAGGGGGTTTTTTGTCCTTTTTTCTTGAATTGCTTTACGTGTAAGGTTAGGTTGTTTATTTGAGATGTTTCTTGTTTCTTGAGGTAGGATTGTATTGGTATAAACTTCCCTCTTAGAACTGCTTCTGCTGCATCCCATAGGTTTTGGGTCGTCATGTTTTCATTGTCATTTGTTTCTAGGTACTTTTTGATTTCCTCAGCGATCTCTTGGTTATTAAGTAGTGTATTGTTTAGCCTCCATGTGTTTGTATTTTTTTACAGATTTTTTTCCTGTAATTGATATCTAGTCTCATAGTGTTGTAGTCGGAAAAGATACTTGATATTTCAATTTTCTTAAATTTACCAAGTCTTGATTTGTGACCCAAGATATGATCTATCCTGGAGAATGTCCCATGAGCACTTGAGAAGCAAGTGTATTCTGTTGTTTTTGGATGGAATGTCCTAGAAATATCAATGAAGTCCACCTTATTTACTGTGTCATTTAAAGCTTGTGTTTTCTTATTTAGTTTCATTTTGGATGACCTGTCCACTGGTGAAAGTGGGGTGTTAAAGCCCCCTACTATGATTGTGTTACTGTGGATTTCCCCTTTTATGGCTTTTAGTATTTGCCTTATGTATTTAGGTTCTCCTATGTTGGGTGCATAACTATTTACAACTGTTATATGTTCTTCTTTGTCTCTTATAATAGTCTTTATTTTAAAGCCTATTTTATCTGATATGAGAATTGCTACTGCAGCTTTCTATTGATTTCCATTCTCATGGAATATCTTTTTCCATCCCCTCACTTTCAGTCTGTATGTGTTCCTACGTCTGAAGTGGGTCTCTTATAGACAGCATATATATAAGTCTTGCTTTTGTATCCATTCAGCCAGTCTATGTCTTTTGGCTGGAGCATTTAATCCATTTACATTTAAGTAATTATCGATATGTATGTTCCTATTACCATTTTCTTAATTGTTTTGGGTTTGTTTTTGTAGGTCTTTTCCTTCCCTTGTGTTTCTTGCCTAGAGAAGTTCCTTTAGCATTTGTTGTAAAGCTGTTTTGGTGGTTCTGAATTCTCTTAAATTTTGCTTCTCTGTAGAGTTTTTCATTTCTCCGTCGGATCTGAATGAGATCCTTGCTGGATAGAGTAATCTTGGCTGCAGGTTTTTCTCCTTCATCACTTTCAATATGTCCTGCCAGTCCCTTCTGGCTTGCAGAGTTTCTGCTGAAGGATCAGCTGTTAACCTTATGGGGATTCCCTTGTATGTTATTTGTTGTTTTTCCTTGCTGCTTTTAATATTTTTTCTTTGTATTTAATTTTTGATAGTTTGATTAATATGTGTCTCTGTGTGTCTCTCCTTGGATTTATCCTTTATAGGACTCTCTGCACTCCCTGGACTTGATCGACTATTTCCTTTCCCATGTTAGAAAAGTTTTCAACTATAGTCTCTTCAAATATTTTCTCAGTCCCTTTCTTTTTCTCTTCTTCTACTGGGACCCCTATAATTCAAATGTTGGTGCGTTTAATGTTGTCCCAGAAGTCTCTAAGATTTTCCTCTATTCTTTTCATTCTTTTTTCTTTATTTGGCTCTGTGGTAGTTATTTCCACCATTTTATCTTCCAGGTCACTTATCCGTTCTTCTGCCTAAGTTATTCTGCTATTGATTCCTTCTAGAGAATTTTTAATTTCATTTATTGTGTTGTTCCTCATTGTTTGTTTGCTCTTTAGGTCTTCTAGGTCCTTGTTAAACGTTTCTTGTATTTTCTCCATTCTATTTCCAAGATTTTGGATCATCTTTACTATCATTACTCTGAATTCCTTTTCAGGTAGTCTGCCTATTGCCTCTTCATTTGTTTGGTCTGGTGGGTTTTTACCTTGCTCCTTCATCTGCTAGACTGTATTAACTAACCTGAACTATGTAAAATTTCATGTGCAAGATCCTAAGATGATTTTTTTTGTCTCTTTAGTACTCCAAACCTCTGTCTCATGATTGATCCTTTGTATGTCTGGGCCCCTGCCCTATCTATTATTAGGAGAGGTGACCTTTTCTTTTTATTAAGCCAGACCCCAAATCAGTGGCTTGGGATTATGTCAGATGGGATAACTCAAGAGCAGACAGAAGATTATCAGGTCAGATTATTAATGTAACACTGAGTTTTGGAAGGACTGCTGAGAGTTAAATATTAGACCAACGTTTCTAAAATTCTAGGTATACAAGACTCTGCTGATTGTTTTTTAAATTCTTTTTCCTATGGAAGTAGACCCTTACTAATAATGGCCAGAGTTGAGACATTATCCAGGCTTATTAGTCTTTTCATAAGTTCAAAGACTTAAATAAGCTCAAAAAGTGGAATTTTAGGGTAGCAGGTGAGAGAGTTTTGTCAGGGAAAGGAATCTATTCAGCTCCTCCAGAATCTTGGCAGGTAGGCAGTCATCTCTTTGTCTATGTGGAAGACAAACATTAGCAACAGTTCCGGTTATTGTAATAACATATTTTCCACCCAAACAGCCTTTTCCTTAGAGCAGAGTTCTGATTCGATAAATATATTGGAAAACTTCAGTTTTCAAATGGCAGGTGAGTCTGTGTTCAACTTCAGACAAAATAGTCCACCATAAAATTTCTGTTGACAGGCCTATGGGCAAAGTAAATAAGCCCGATAGCACTGAGGACAGCAAGGGTGTTATTGGTCTGTGACAACTCATGGCTCCATCCTCTGGAATCTGCTGTGCATTTCTACTTATAGTGATGCATTTCTACTTATAGTGATAGCCTAGAGGAGCAAATGGCAGGGGCACTATTTGGTTTGCTAGAGCAGAGTTATTTCTCCAGAGTGCGAGGGCCCTCTGGTGGGTATTTTCCCCCTAGCCTTACAGATGTTCTAAAGACAAAGGTATTAAAAATAAAAATAGCCAAATTTCTTTTGTATAATTTTATATTAATCTCTCTGTAGTTAAAGATCATGCTGTTGTATGATGCAATACACACAGAGACACAGACACAGACACACACATACACAGAGGCCATGAAGTCAAGAGAGCTGGCCCTATAGTTCTGGCTTGGGAACTTTCTAATCTTGGCTAAATCATATTCCCTTTCTAGTCCAAGTTTTGAATCTCTGAAATTAATTGGTAAAGTTCCATGTCCCTTCCAGTCCTAACCTGCCAGGAGATATTAAATTTACGATAGTTCATCTTTCAAATAATCTATTTCTGTAGCTTTCAGACATTTTTTCTGTGTTATCACTTCAAGCCTTTGCTCTTTAAATATATATTAAGAGCCAATTTTGCCCATAAAGAATTAACTGTTACTGGAATTTCTTTTCTACCATAAAAAAGTAGAAACTGGTAAAGCAAATGAGACAAATTTTCAGACAGGTAACAGGCAGGTTAAGACCGGTCCATGAGTGAAGACTAGTGAACAATGTGAGTCCTATGGCTGCATCAACTTGCCACTGTCTGGAGATGGGGCAAAATAAACAGAGATGGAAAACTAACAGACAAATGTAAACAAAACAAAACAAAAAAAACAAAGCAGAACTTAGTTAATCTTGATAAATTGAGGAGGAAATATCGGAGTTTGGGGAGGATAAAGAGGTGGCCAGAATATGTGGAATAGAGTACGAAAAATGTCGCAGACAGGGACAGTGACAGAGGAAGCATAGACAATGGCAATGAGGTCCCTTGATGCTTTAAGTTCACAAAGTGAGAAGAAATGACCCAAAACCAGAAAATGAACCACTGCCAAAGAATAGACAAAAAGAAAAAAATTAAAATTCCTGGAGTTTAAACTAGGCTGGGAATATTTTTCAGTGAAAGAAAATAGCCTCTACCAGCCAGGGTGGAAAAAACTTGAAATGTTTGGAACACTGAGTAGAATCCACAGAAGGGGGTGCTCTGAAGTAGTAGGGTTATAATAACACTGGAGGAAAAATTGTTCCTGGCCAGCTAAGAGACATCTTAAAAGCAGGCTTCTAATTGGTTAAAAATAATGTATTTGTACATCAGAACAAAATCTGAATACATTTTTAAAAATCACAACAAAAGCCAACCATCCTCAGCACAAAATATACAATATTTGACTTCTAATAAAAAACGACCAGATATCGGGCTTCCCTGGTGGCGCACTGGTTGGGAGTCTGCCTGCCGATGCAGGGGACACGGGTTCGTGCCCCGGTCCGAGAGGATCCCACGTGCCGTGGAGCGGCTGGGCCCGTGGGCCATGGCTGCTGGGCCTGCACGTCCGGAGCCTGTGCTCCGCAGGGGGAGAGGCCACAGCAGTGAGAGGCCCGCGTGCCGCAAGGGAGAAAAAAAAAAAAAAAGACCAGATATGCAAATAAGCAGGATACTATGACTCATAACTGGAACAAAAGCAACCAATAGAGCAGACTCTGAAATAACAGAGACAGTGGAACTAACAGATAATAACTTCAAAATAGACATTATGAAGATAATTCACAGGTTTAAAAACCTATAGGAAAAGTTGAACATAAATGAGAAAAGAAAGGAAGCATAAAGAAAAAATCCATATAGAAGTAATTAGGGTGTCATAAGCACTGAGATGGCATTTTAAAGTCATAGGTCTTGATTAAATGACCTAGAGAAGGTATTTAAAAGAAAGAAGGGAACATAAAGTATTCTTCCGATGAGCTCTGGGCAACCGGGTTTGCACAGACCAGAGACTGAACGGAAAGGTCTGGATAGAGCTGAGCACAGTCAGAAGAGGGTGGCAACACACAAACGCAGAAAAGAAAGATTTTCAAGAAAGGATTAGCCTTCAGTAGAAATGCTGCTGAGAGCTTGTAATGAGGGCAGAGAGGTGATCCTTAGGTGTGGCAAACTGGAAGATATTAGTGATCCTGACAACAAACATTTCAGTGAAGTAATGAAATAGAAATTGGAAAAGGAAGTGGAGACAATACCTACAGGGAACGCCTCTGTAAGAAAGGGAGAGATGTGTCCTTTGGAGGAATTTTTTTCCTCTCATGGGAGCAATATCTGAAGAACTTCACAGTAGATTCCCTCTCTCTCACAGCACCTTGATGTTTAGTGCACACATTACATCCCAGCTGGTCAGCCACTGACCCCTTACAGCGCAGAGGAGCCTGTCTCCCCAGCGCTACATCTTTGGAGGGTGCTTACAGCCCTCCCAGTTCTAGCCTGATGGCCTTCGGAGCACAGTGCTATTAATTCTCTCTTGAGGACCGAAGATGCAGTACAAGGACACAGGTCCACAGGAGCTACCTTAATGAATATTAAGGGTCACTGCCTCTTCAGTAAAAGCCTTCTGTGGTGGCGTGGAGCCAGCCTGTCCCTGTGCTTTGGAAGTATGTTCAGGTTGTAATGACGTAAAGAATAAATAAGTTTTATTTCTTCCAATAATTCGATGCCAGGGAAAACCCTTTGTACTAGATGGGGTCAGTGAAACCAAAACCAGATTTCCAAAGTCAAAATATTGAGTACTCAATGTTACACCCTCTCCGTGTTAAACACCTTCATTTTTTATTTTTATTTTTTTACAAATACCCCAGTGTTCTTTAATCTGACCACCGCTCCAGCATGTAATCAGCAAAACCACGCTGCCATGGGGGTCCCGCATGTCCCTTTATCTCTCCATCTTGAGTTCTCGTTCCTACTGATCCTCAGGCACCTTTACTCCCCCCTGACGGGCACAATGATGCTGATCTACCCCTGAGCCAGCCAGTTCCTCCTTTATGTTTCCAACAAGTTCAGCCCACATCCCTAATCATGGAGCGGCACTGAGCATTGCCAGCTGCAGTGTTCTATTTCTGACCCTTTGGATGGAAGAGGGGGTGGGTTGTGGGACTTCACATCTACACATCTTGCTGTCATGAAGCCATAGATGCCAGGAGCAGGATGGGAACATGCCAGGTAGTGTGCAAGTTTCACTATACATGATCTCATTTAAATTTCCCAAAACCCAGGGAGGAAAATGGTAGCATTTTCATTTATGGAGAAGGGAGCTGACTCAACCATTTCATGTAATGAGACCAAAGTTGACAAGCTAGTCGGGAGCAGACAAGAATTCAATTTCATTTTTGTCTGACTAGTTACTCTGTTTACTTCCCACTGTTGCAATACCACTTTCCAGAAACATGCCACCAAGAATGCCCTTTCACAGGGATATCTCCCTCGATTGTTCTTTTCACCCATCCGGGGCCTCACATTTGCTGTTGTTTCTCCCACTGTCTGCATACCCGTCAAGTTCTCGTTGGGCAAGTCTCTTCGAAACCTTTTCTGACACCCACCCCGAGGCTACATCGCGAATAAGTGTTCCTTATTCTTACAGGAGATGTACTGTGTTTGCAATTTGTCTGGGCCTTCCACGCGGGGTGTATGGATGGATGAATGCACAGGTGCCTAAGCAAGCAAGTAAGGGATCGACCTTTAAAAATCTCAGAATGGATGATTCACAGCAACCTGGGGCCTCCGCACATGTAGGCAAAGGCCTAGCACGCCAAGGAGTCCCGAGAGAAGTGTCTTTCTCTAACCCTGGACCAGGGGTAACAGCGCCCTCTGACCAGGGGTTATTTATACATCGCGCCTGTCATACAGAAGTGGGAGTCTTCACTTACAGCCTCTCCTCTGGCTGTGCTGTTTCTGCCTTTTGGTTGCGTCCCTACTGCTCCACCAGCAATTGAGGAATCCTCCCAGTCTTCAACTGAGTCCTGTCAATTTTCTCAGGTGACATTTGCTGCTTTTCTCCGGACTTCGGCTGCATTATTAATGACTCTCTGCCTTTGCTGCTTGAAGTTCCCTGGCTCCTTAATATCTGCCACTTTCTCCTTTTACAGAAACATCTCAATCCTGTCACTCATACCTAGTACCAACTCATCTTTAACCTTTTTCTTTTTTCCTTCGGGCCTTGAAACTCTCTGTGTCCTTCTCTCATAAGTCTCCATAATTATTTCAGTCTGAGTCTGGCTTTGGTGTATCCGAGCCTTCCTTGGCTAGGAAACAGCTGTCTCTGTGTCTTTAGCCCATCGCCTTCCTATCTCAGTTCACTCCTGACTCAGGGCATCAGGGAATCTGTAGTCAAATAAGTTAAAATTCTGAGCCCCTCCAGCCTGACGTTTGCCAACTCACCCACTTTTTACGAAACACAAGTAGTACCAGGGTCTGTTCCCCACAGAGTTCAAGAATTAAGGTTTGGGTTTCAAACAGTTGTGGAATGTCTACCCCTACCCTATGGTCTTTGCCATTAGTCTGGCTTTTCTTGGTGTATTGTACACATTTCTGTTTTAAGAGCATCACATCATATATAGCTGATCTATATTCACCTGAGACACTAAGAATGTTTTTGGATTGTTTCTGGATTTGGTAACCTCATCAACCTCTTTTAAATATTGCAGAAGCCCCTTCACATCCAGTACTTAACAACTGAGATCTTTCCCTCATCCTTAGGGTATAGTCTTGTAGACTTGTATTGATACTTCCCCATCCTGATTTGGGAATGAAGCCAATTTCTTGGATTCAATAATCAATAGTGTTAAGGACTGTAGGAATAGGGTGCATATGAACAGAAACAAGTTGGGGGGAAGCGTATGGATTGTCAGATGGGCTACATTCTCTGCTATGGTGTGGCGAATGTCCTGTGAGGGCACCTGCATGAAGAACTATGCTGGCCTGAACAGGTAAAACAGGTGTGCCAGACGCACTGTGAATTAGATAGATAGAGTAAGCAGTGGGGCTTGGAGTGCATGGCTTCAGGAGGTGATGTCTGTATATATTGAGCTTGGGAGATAGTTGTCTGCAGGCAGAAGACAAACTATTTGAGAGAAAATATAAAAGTTACAACTGAGTTGATCTATTTGATACAAAGGACTGATGGATTCATTAGGGATGTGATGCCCATGATTGGTAATGTAAGTGTTTGAGTTCATGAGTTTTAAAATAGGATTATCTGGATTGACTCCATACGCTTCTGCAATTTTTTTTTTTTTTTTTAACTCTAAGAGAACAAGGTCTATCCCGGGAGAGGGCTTTGGGTTTATTTCTGATCTCTCTTAATCACTGTGGCTTCCAGTGCCACATGCACATGAGAGACTCCAAATTCTTTATGTCTCTTGAGATCTCCAGATCCATGTCTGCAACACCCTGCTTGATGTTAATGACACAGTCTGACCTCTAGGAAGAGCACAATGTTTTCCTTTCTCCTTCGTGAGTGACCCCCAAGGAGTAGGGATTTCCTAACAAAACAGAGTTGAACAATTTTTGTATAAAGTTTGGCTTTGGTAGGAGAGTTATAAATGAGCCTTGTGCAGGGGAAAGGCGACTTTCTCTTGAACTTGGCATCTTGTTCTTCCTCTAAACACAAGATAAGTAGGAATCAGAGGATGGGTGAGTTCAGGATGTGCCCTATGCATTTGGAGCCCAACAAGTTTTACAGGCTTTCTAACAACCTCACAAGTCACGTGTCTGCTCCCCAAACAAACTTTCATCTCAACAAGTCTGTTCTTTTCACTATTCCCCTAATTCATCTTTCTTTGACAAATCTAGATCCCTTCTATGGACAGAAATTCTAGTTTTTCCCCAAGGATTGAAAAGAAAATGTCTACTACTATAGAAAGCTTCACTTGCTTTGAAAATGATAAATGAATAAAAATAACATTTCTATATTTAATTGTTACATTCACCTTGCATGAAAAGAGTAGAAAGGAGAGGCTAGTAAGGAAAAATAAATCATTCTGAATACAGGATGCATAAAGTAGACCCAAATTATACAAATAAACTGGGACTTTCAGTGTCAGGGTTGAGATAGTTGCACACTTTGACGGAACTAAGGTGGGACTGGACATAGGGTAGGGGTGGAGATTGTCTACTTTAGTCAAGTGTAAGGTAGTGAATTCAAGAAGTAGCTCAATAAGTATTCATTTAAGAAGTAGCAATACATAATCAGCATTCTGTTTTCTGTAATTTAACTATATATATATGATATATCGTTCTGCACTCTTTTGTTTAACTGTTGATGTACACAGCCAGCCTTCCATGTCTACAGTTCCACATCCATAGATTGAACCAAGCTTGGAACAAAAATATTTGCCAAAAAACTTCCAAAATTTCCAAAGAGCGAAATGTGAACTTGTTGTGCACCTGACAGCTATTTACATGGCATTTACATTATATTAGGTATCAAGTAATCTAGAGATGATATGAAGAATACAGGAGGATGTGCATAGGTTATTTGCAAATACTACACCATTTTCTATAAGGGACTTGAGTTTCTGCAGATTTTGGTATCCAAGGTCTGGAACCACAAAATTTCACTTCCCCTTTTGGTCTTTAACTTTGCTTAATAGGCATACATTTCAAATTCCGTTTTCGAATTAGCATGTCTAATGTTTACTTATCCTCATGTATTCCTCTGACATAATAATGAACAATATTCTATCAGTTCCAGCAAGGTCCCCTTCATATATGCCCAGGAGATCGCCCCTCTCTCATGTCCATATGGTTCAGGTCTTTCACGTTTAATCCATCATCCCCGCATTGACAATAAATATAGTTGCAACATAAATATTAATAAAAAGGATTGGAGACATTTATTTTATCCCATCCCTTCTATTGCCATTTTATTGTTTATGAGACTAATGTCTGACCTTTCTTTTGCTCAGTGATACAATTTCAGGACAGATAAATACTTCTTCAGTTTTTCAGTGGAGGTTTACGTTGGGAAGAGAATAATTATCACTATCATTTATTTTAGAATTTACAAAACCAATTATGGAAAGAAGCACTTGTTTGCACTTGCATTTGCTTCAAATAGTTTTTGGCTTTTATTAAGGTCTTGGGAATTTTGTGGCTATGAATTCACCAAACTTTCAAGCATATTAATTTTGAGGTTAAGTGATCTTCAGAAGACTGTGAAAAATGCTTACTGTGAAAGGATAAGGGGGTGCTTTTATTAACCTAATTGACAAAAACAGTGAAAGGTCTTACAAATAAAATCACAGCACTATATAACTTGGGTTGTTTTTTTTAAATGAAGAGGGAATTATAATTATTACTATTATTACCAAATAAAGCACAGGAACTAAAAGAAGTGTTCACTGGTAGGCACATCCCAGTAGAGAGAGGTGGCAGGATAGAGTCTTTCATTCCATAACTTCCGCTCTACTCCTCTCCCTCCCAGGATCTCCCACTGATTCTTCATACTTTCACATGAAGCTGGTCCCCCAGGAAGAAGTGCATGCTGGGAAAAAATGCTGCTGCCCCTTCTCTGAAGTTCTTCTGACTCTAGCCTGAAACAATACACCTTTTTCATAGTACAGCTTTAGTTAAACTCTTATAAGCCAAAAGAATTTATTATAAATAGTTAATATATAGGTAATTATTTGGTCTCATTCTGCCTTCAGAGTTGAGAAGAAATACAAATTTGCTCATTTTCAATAACTGTTATTAGAAGAAAGCAAATATAATTGTATTGATCTGGTCATCTAGAGATGTCTATAAAATTGCTTTAGTTTAGAGTGTCTAAACTGCCTTTACCCTAATATAAGAAAATACAAACCTTTAGGATCCTCATCATCCCCTACTTTAAAAAATTAACCTGTCTTCATAGAAAGTAAGAAACACCCCTCTGGTTTTTTTTTGTTTTGTTTTTCCTGTAACAATCTTGGGAGAGACGTAATATTCTTCAAAGAGTTTAGAAACTGGTTCAGTCTTTTTCCTATACTTTTTTCGTGTGATGATACTAGGTGACGGTGTTGAGGAGTACTGGTCCGATATTTTATAACATCCCTCAATTGAGATTTGCTTGATTTTTTTTAAATGATTACACTGGAGTAATGTATTATAGGGAGAGAGACTAACAGAGGTAAAGTGTCATTCTCATCACATCGTATCAAGGGTACATACTACATATAAGACTTGTCACTGTTGAGTTAACCTTGATGGGTGCTCTTGAGGTAGTGTTTGTTAGGTTTCTCAACTGTAAAATGACTCTTTTTTTCCCCTCCCTTTCCATATTGCACTCTTTGGTGAAAAGTCATTAAATTGGGAGAAATTTGCTTCACTTCCCTGAAGGCAGGAGGACTTACATGGATTATTTGGGATTTTTCGACATAGGAAATGAGTCTATTCTCCACTTATTTATTTATTCAATCACTTATCTACCTCTGCATGGACTCATGAATATTTATTTTATACTCTGGGTTAAAACATTTATAACATTTTAAATTTTAGAGTAATTTTAATGAGTAACCCTAAGGTGAATCTGTACATAAAAGCTTGATTATTTTCTCACTAACAAAAGATTTTGGGTCTAACGGTAACAAATTTATTAAGGCTTTTGATACATTTTTCCATATTGCCTATCATAAACGTTATAACAATTTCCATTTTACATTTAAAATGTTGTCTCCTAACCATTCATAAAGGGCACGGAAAGTATCTTTCCATTCTATATCCCCAACAGACATATCTCAGAACTTTTCACATTTTAGAAACACTACTTATGAAATCCTCTGTCATCTAATGCATTGTACATTTTGCCTTTATCATCAGCAAGACCTCTATCTATCTGAACTATTTCAGGAATGGCATTTAAGCCTCATCATCTGGAAAGCACTTGATAAAAATGAAGCCCTCTGGGTTGAATTCACCTCCTGCTCTTTATTCACTTTCCTGATGAAGATATGTGAGCTGGATAGAGAAGGTGACGGACAACTTTATCAACTGTACGTATCTAGCAGTGGTCAACACCAGTGCTGGCTGTGTTACATCTAATTGTCACGACAGTGCTCTGAGTGAATGTGATTGCTCCTATTTTGCAGGGAAGGAAACCAGTTCCAAAAGGTTAGGTTGCCCAAGATTACATATTTAGTTCAGTATTAATATTAATGTTGTGTTAATGCTTTATACCTAACGCCATGTTTAATCTTCCCACAACCCTGCAGAGTGTTATCCTCCATTTACAGACATCAAAACAGGAGTTTAAACTGTGGAGAATCTTGCCTGAGGTAAGCAAAGCTGAAAACTAGTAAGCTGGTTTTCCAGTTTCCATCATTTTACTTCAAATCCATGCTGTTCCGTGTGGTGTAGATAATAGTCACAGATAAATATGGATTTGCATGTATAATTTGTGCATCTTATATTTGGCTGTACCACTGTGAAATCTTGTTTGGAGAAAAAGGTATAACAGGAAGCATAGGAGAGCATCATAAGATAAGTAAGTGGGTAATGCAGAGTTTGATATAGAAATAAATTCTACACTCTGTGTCAATATGTCACTCACGTTACTTTAATTCTAAACACTTTCTTCCTAATCCTATTAAGGATAGGATTTAAGTCACATCATACATGCAAATTTAGAAATGCTGGTCCAGACTACATTATCTATGAGGTTAGAGCCCTAGCCTTTGCCTAGACTTATGCCAGAATATTTAGTAAAGTCTCTAGTTTTGTCACATACTGGTTTATAAGCCCATGTCCCCTTGCTAGAGAGGGGAGATTTATTTTTTTAATGAAAAATGCTATGGATTCAGACAGACACATTTTTAATTGTAGTTTACCTCTTATTTTCTCTGTGCATTTGGTCATAACCCATGCTCTCACTGAGCCATAGCTTTTCTATTAAAATGTCCTGGCACTGGACTTCCCTGGTCGTCCAGTGGTTAAGAATCCGTCTTGCAATGCACAGGACGCTGGTTCAATCCCTGGGCTGGGAACTAAGATCCCACATGCCGCAGGGCAACGAAGCCTGCGCCACAGCTACTGAGCCTGCTCACTCTGGAGCCCGCGCGCCACACTAGAGAAAGGCCTGTGCACCGCAACAAAGAGCCTGCATGCCGCAACAAATAAAAAGATCCCGCGGGCTGCAGCTAAGACCCCAGGCATCCAATAAATAAATATTAAAAAAGAAAAGTCCTGGCATTAAAAATAGTAGAGTAACCCCATTATTACTCTATTCAGTATAATTAAAACATGTAGAAAATAAAAACCCGGGCACAAAAAATAGAATAAATTAAAAGAAAATGTTCTCAACCCATAAAGCAAATTTATGAGTTACAACTGCAAATTCCTGGAATGATTCCCTCAACATGAGGAAGCTTGTAAAGAAACAACAAACATTTCTCAGACCTCTAGTTGAATATGGATGGTGATAAAAGTAAGGATCTCAGGAAAGGTTCATCCAGTAATCATGTGACCAGAGCAAGGATGCCCAGGACTGCGAGACAACATACAGAAAGAGGAGAAAATGCTTAAGACTGTACATCGCAGGGGGAAGAGCATTGTGGCTGAAAAATTGGCACCCACATTTTCCAAGACCTTGTCCCAGCTGTTTGAGGCTGCTATAGAAGTCAGGTGGGATTGATGGTGGTATATGAGTAGAGTTCAGTCAGGAGAGACACTACTCCCCATATTCCAGGGCTTACATTAATATTGAAGAAGCACTGTTGCCCTTGAATCTAGGTTTCAATCAAGCTGCTCCCATTAACTTTTATTACAGACTGGGCAGTCTACCCATATTAATAAATGCACACTGATCCGAATTTGGATTCCCTTCCCCTTCATCAAGTTCCCTTAGAATACATCCTGATGCATTTCCCTCAGGATTCTACGTATATGAATGGCAAAATATCGCCACGTGTTTTTGTGTATGATAACTCTTCTCAGACTGTATTTATGCTCCTTGGGAATCCACTTGGGATTTGAGCCTGACATTGGTTTTGAAGCAATGAGAGGTGTGGATTTGGGTTTAAGGAGATTCAACTTGCCTGTGCAAGACAGTTGTCTCTGACAAGTTTATTATTAAGATCATTAGTCGAGGGGAAGCAAATCTACTCAGATAGGGAGACAGATGTCTTTTTGTTGTTGTTTTGTGTGTGTTCGATTCCTTTTGTTTTGTTTTTTCCCTCTGGGACTTGGGAATTTATAATCCCAATCCTAATTCTTAAAGTTCCACTGATTCCTGATAATCAGAGACCTGGGGAGGTTATGAAATCCATTTACATTGTAATTCAGCCACTTGTTGGAGAAGACTTTGGATTTGATTTCCTGAGATATTTGCCCTATAGCAATATAGTAGAGCTGTCATAGAAAATGTCTATTTTCTATCCATGCCTAGAGCTGAAATGTTAAAGTCCCAATCTTATCACTTTCGTTCCCTAAGGTCTTTATAGCGTGTTCAGAAGCAGGCTGCCCAGGCCACAAAATTGAGCAGTTTATTTCTACCACAATTTTCTGCTGCTAAAACTACACAGTATTGCCAAATCTCACATTCTACATGCATTCAACTCCAAACAGCTTCAAGTAATATGTTAAGAGCTGCTTACCTGACTGATTTTTTAAGTTGGTGTGAGTGATTGATAAAAGCCACTCCTGTATTTTCACTGCCCCAGTCACAAGCTCCCCCTCTGTCCCCACTCCTGCCTGCTCTGGAAAGTGCCCTCACCTGCTTTCCCACCCTCTCCACGCTACCTCATCATAGCTCTCCCTACCTGGCTGCCCGTCCAGCTGCCTTAGAATGTCAAGAGGGTGACATTTTCCGTTCTTTTCCTATCCAATTGCAGGGTTCGTAAATGGTTTCATAAATGGTTTTTTAACTTTTGTCACATCATGTAATATCATAGTGAAACCAAGTGGGACCCTCTGGGGCTCCTGGGCACGGAGGCCTTTTTATGTTCCCTGTTTCCTGTAGGCAAGACTCCAGCTCCGTGACCTTCCCTGAGTTCTAAAGGACATATCGGACAGTTGCTAATCAAGGGAGGAGAGGCCAAGAAACCACCTGAGGCAAGATTAAAGGGACCAGAGAAGCTCATCAAGATTAGGAGACAGACCACCTGAGACCTTGCACACACCCTCATCTTGTCAGCAACCCCACCCTTGAACCGTTGCCATAAAACTCACTAAACTCGCCTGGGTTGGGACACACGTTTTTTCGAGGCAGGAGCCCACTGTGTCCCCCTTTGCCTGGCAAAGCAATAAAGCTATCCTTTTCTACATCACCCAAAACTCTGTCAGCACTGGTGTACAGAGAGACTGAGCTTCAGGCATCAATGGGGGGAAAAAAGTTCTCTCCCTTACAACAGAATTTAAAACTCGTAACTAACTAGCAGGAATGAGCACAGAGCTGTCTCTCATCCCAACCTAATCCCACCCCAGTAAGTGATGTCTATATTCCATAGCAGGTAAGTGATATTACTTATTCACATGACTGCATGTTTAGTTTTGTGCCGTCACACTGGACAAGTACTCTGTGAAGAAAGGGACTTGATCTGTCTTATTACTATTTTTTTTATATTTGTAGAATGAACAGATAATTCTGTATTTAACACAACAAAGCCAAGTTCTTTTATATTTGTCAAACTGTTTTCTTGAGGCTGCGCAAATGACTTCATTTCTCTCTATTGGACCCCTCTTCTGTGAAATGGTAATATTAATACATGAAACTTAAGGGACATAACTGATAAGGAAACACTGTGTCAACATAAAGAAATATACATGCTATTCTTTGCCTCTTCATTTATAATTGGTTTTTTCAGTGTAAGCCTTGAGGCCTGAAGCTGGCATCCTGGGCCATATTATAGTCATTCCACTCTTTCCAATTTTCTACTGACCTAATTATATACCTACTTTTGCTAGTGGTCTGTTATTTCTAGGCTGCCATCTGCTCTACCTTGACCTCTTTAAAGGTTTCAGGTATGCATAACTCAGCGTCTGACAGGACTATGAATGCACTTATCTGCATTTTGTATTTATTAAGTATTTAGCAGACCTATTTTAACATGATATAGACAGAAAGATAGAGATATATATTTACATCATGTTATATTTTAACTGTGTTGGATGCCCAACACTAGTGCTTTTCTCACCCTCATTTTATGTTTTCGGCTGAAAGACCCCTTTTTTGTAGATACATGATATGTTTAGCTTTCTTAAAACTGATTAAGGTGCACAGTTTGTCTGTTGGTTTTACTTTGGCTTTGTGATGATGTGTTTCTTTAAGAGGGCCTTTGCAGCTCTGGGGCCTCATTCGCTGTGTTGTAGATGAGATTGTAAACAGAGACAAACAAAGAGCATTGCTCACCATCTCCACAAGGATTAATAGTTACTGAAGTCACTGACAGTCTGCCCTGATAGAAATTCAGGATAAAAAACGGGATGAGGCACTCGGTGCTTTGGAAAACCAGGCCCCATAGATAATAATATGCATATCTCAGGAAGAATTTTAATGAACCCAGATTCTTGCGTCTCCCCAGACATAGAAAAACACTGAAATCATTAACTTGAGATAGGACCAGCAGTAATCTTTGCCTAAGAAGGTATGCTTGTCTGCCTTTATTCCCGAGTCAAAAATCATATATAAAATGACCTCTCCACTGTCTCTTTAAATAGTTCCCTCAGAGCTACTGAGAGGCTGTCTCCCGGGTTACGGTCCTCAGTAAGACCCTGAATAAAACAAACTCACAGTGCTTAGCTGTGTGTTTTGCTTTAAGTCAATAAGATCCATCAGCACAGTGACGCTCAAGTCCTGGGAGTCCTTTATGGTCTCTCTCAAGGTGTCTCTTACATGACACCCCCGACATATTTAAGTGGCATATTTGGAAATTCTTCCCAAAGCCTACAATCTAAAAAGATGCATTTCAGAGCAATAACATCTTTGCAGCTTTGCTTCCTCCTCGGTAAGGAGATGTGATTTTCTGGTCATAGCTTTGGCCCAATTTGCCAAGAGCCTCTTGCCTCATCACAATTTCTGCAGCTCAGTTTCTCCATGGGAAAAAGAGAGATTCAATTAGATAACTTTTGAACTTATTATCAAATTGGCTTGTATAATTCAACTTGGTATCCTAGAGACTCCTTCAGGGCATCAGATTCAACATGACAATTTAATAATAATTAAACTAAGAACAAGTAATAATGTGTCTGTTAGCCAGGCAGCTACACCCTCCATTAAATAGATAAGAAAGCTGATGCTAATGTGTGAGTGATTTCTCCAAGATGCAAAGATGCCACTGTTTGAAGAAGGGTATCCAGAATACAAGTCGTCTGACCCTAAGGGCTTTGTTTGTACAATTATATTCTAAATAGCTTTTCCTTCTAACTATCAAATGGAATACTTTGGACACACAGGTGGCTGCAGCAGTGACTCCATCTATGTGCTCAGATATTTAACTTTGGAAATTCCTTTTAAAAGAGAACATAATCTGAAAGTTCGAAAAGCAAAACAAATGAAGAAACAAATAAAAAACGTTTTTAAAAAGCTAAATAAAAAATATTCAACTTCCCCCACAAAGTTTTGAGGTGGGAGCATTCCTACATTACCAGTGAGAACAGAGCCATAGGGCAAATTAATTTGCCTGTCTTAAGGGTATAAAATCCAATAATCTATACAAATGCAGGAAAAGCATCACTCAGCTGTTGTGTCGAATAATTCAATTGATTTTGATGTTAAACACCTGGGGATAAATAAAACTACACATATTCCAAGTCTTAGAGACTGATGAATCTTAGTTTATGTTTGAATATTAACATTTAAAAAATTAAAGTCAGAAAGTCAGATAATGACTGAAGCAAATTATTTTCTGTAAAAAACACCCCCAAAAGCTTATATTTGGATTTTGCAGAAAATATAAAAAGTCATATTTTGTGTTTTCAGCTGCAAACTCTTCACCTGTAAACAAGCAAGTTTTTGGAACAAGAAGACTTGGTAATACTACATAAAGTTTATACAATTTTTAATATGCTTTGCATATAATCTAGTATGTGGTCCTCAGAGAAAATATGCTATGTAAGTAAGGAAAGGGAGATATCGTCCTTACACAGAAAAGGAAGTTTCCTGTGTCATTCTGCACTGTGAGTTTGCATTTAACCGTGGGCATTCTTAGCCCTCTGGTTGGCCCACTTAATTCCTAATTATAATTTCAGATCCAAACTACAGATAGTCCTTTGTTCGGCCTTCATTTGATCTCCTAGAAAATGTATTACATTTGTATTTATCATCTATTATTATTTTATGCAAATTCAATCTATTATTAATATATCACACTGTAATTGTTGTATTAATATTTTTTATGTTTATTGATACCACCGTTGTTTCAGAAGGTAATTAAGTTACCTTATGCAAATATAATAAAACTTTAGAATATTTAAAAACTTGAAGTGGCAGAGGGCTTCCCTGGTGTTGCAGTGGTTAAGAATCTGCCTGCCAATGCAGGGGACACTGGCTCGAGCCCTGGTCCAGGAAGATCCCACATGCCGCTGAGCAGCTAAGCCTGTGTGCAACGACTATTGAGCCTGCACTCTAGAGCCTGCGAGCCACAGCTATTGAGCCTGAGAGACACATCTACTGAAGCCCACGCACCTAGAGCTTGCAAAAAGAGAAGCCACCGCAATGGGAAACCCGTGCACCGCAACGAAGAGTAGACCCCGCTCGCCGCAACTAGAGAAAAGCCCGTGCAGAGCAACGAAGACCCAACACAGCTAAAAATAAAAAACTAAATTTATTTTTTTTAAACGTGAAATATAAAATATTTTTTTATATTTTTTCATTTCATTTTTCATTTTCAAACCAAAAAAAAAACGAGAATAAAATAATGATTCTGGCAGAGGTGTGGAAAGTGTACTGAAGTAGGGAGATGACTAGATTCAGTGTTGGACCAACAGTTCAGACAAGAAATCAATGGAGAATAATTTCCTAGTCCAATGGGAAAAGGCTTAGCAGGTATAAATGACAAGAGTAAATCAGGAAATGGTGGCAAATAGAAAGGCTGCATAATGGTTTAGTAATTTCCTGAAGGTCACACAGTGTTGTGTTGGTAAGCCAGCTCCCCAAACGGGGAGGGGACCATTTCTAGTCTTTGTTGATTGCTGTAGTGTAAATATACCCACCATGGCTAATCTCAAGAGAGCAACCTGACATCGCTGAATGTAGAATTGGTAAGAGATGCATATAGCAGGCTCTCAGGAGCGAGCCAGTGGGGATAGAGCCAGCTGCAGCGATAGTCATGGTGGCAGATGCCATGCTCTTCAGCACCAAAGTACATGGCTTCAGGAAGACCTGGAATTCAAGTGGATGGATGTCACATCTAGTAGACTTACGAACAAGATCAAGTTTTCCTCCTTTTTAAACCTCAACTTCCTCATCTTCAAACTCGGGATAATACCTAATTCACAGAGTTGTTTTTAAAATTAAATTATATAACACTAATAGCATGTCCCTGGGTGAGTCTTTGGTGAAGACACTGATATCATTATTACTGCTCTTCATGAAGCAGGGGAGGATAAAGACTCTGCAAGTAACAATTCCAGTACCTCCAAGGTTAGAGCACCCAAGTCAATTAAGAGCATGGAGTCTGGAGGTAAAGTGTTTTGATCTTAATTCTGGTTAGACTACTTGCTAGGGTTTTTGACTGTGGGCTATGTAGTAACCTCGCCCCGCTTGAAATTCCTCATTTATAAAACATTAATAACAGTATCCAGTGCATCAGAACATTGTGAAGATGCAGCGAGTTAAGGTACAGAATGCACTTAGGCTGGTGTCTGGCACAGAGTTAGGACTTCATAAGTGCTTACTATATTTATTTTTTTTTGAAATCAAAGACAGATATTGATTATTCTTAATATAACCTTTTCGAAACAAGGCTTCAACTTCTAACTCACCAATGGTATTAAAAACATAACTACTGCTTTCCTGGGTGAGAAGTCGAGCTGAAGAATAAAACATGTTAAGGGCAGGAAAAAAATTTCACATTTTTAAACAGAATATAAAAATGGAACTTTGAACAAGAGAGCGAATATGATAGATGTGAAATGCCTGAATCAAAATACATTTTAAGAAGTAATTCCACAACTCTTGGACCTCAAAGAAACACCAGGATATAAAAAGAATCAGAGGGTGGAAAAAAATAAAAGTACTTTGAATCATGCCAAACTGTCTTTGGAGGAGGCTGTAGTCAGACTGTGCATCTCTTTCCAGCCCAAAAGGATAGGGTGGGTCCTGGGCTATCGCCGTAATTTTTCGGACCCAATACAAATTGCAAATGCAGGAGCCTTATTCTAACAGCAAAGAAAAAGTTGTGAGTTTTTTTTTTACCCCTTTCTTCTTCAGTCTCTTTGATTCATCATTTTTATTTGCTATGTAATGTTTCACTCCCTTGGGTACAGGGATATTGCTCAGGGGGTGCAGGCAATCACCCAGGGCCCTGACCTATCGCATAGCACCAAACATGGGTACCTGTGCTTTACTGTGACCCTTCCAGCACCTATGCTCAGGCCCCTGCTGGGGTCAGAGAACCCAAGCCAGGGAGGCAGGAAGATGGAGAGACGCGAGACCTTATGTGAGTGTGGGCTCCACCCCCCCAGCGCTCATTCAAACATCGTAACTAACTCACGAAGTACTGACCCCTATGTGTGGAGCCCCCTCAAAGCATGGTGCCCTGTGCAATTGCACTGGCTGCACATCCACGAAGTAGACCTGGGGAGGCATGTGTGGGAAGAGGTCAATCTCCTTCACATCAAGCCTAGCATGTGTGTGTGTCAGGGGGGCAGGATGGGGGGCAGAAGCTACTTCCTTAATATCAAGTCTTGTGAGGAAGCTTTCTTAGGATGACTCAGAGTTTAAAGATGTCCCCTACCTTTGGGAGAAACAGAGGACTAGCACAAACCCATGCCTGAGAATTCAAAAGCAGGCTATAGGGCTTCCCTGGTGGCGCAGTGGTTGAGAGTCCGCCTGCCGATGCAGGGGACCCGGGTTTGCGCCCCGGTCCGGGAAGATCCCACGTGCCGCGGTGCGGCTGGGCCCGTGAGCCATGGCCGCTGAGCCTGCGCGTCCGGAGCCTGTGCTCCGCAACGGGAGAGGCCACAACAATGAGAGGCCCGCGTGCCGGAAAAAAAAAAAAAAAAAAAAGCTGGCTATAGTAACAGGAGAGGGGGCTGCTTGAGAGGCAAAAGATGCACACATGCATCTCAGGCACCATCAGCAGGCCACGTGGAAGAGGAAGCTAACGCCGTATCATTCCATCTCAGAAAGGCAGATTGTAAGAGCATTCAGCTTCTGCATTCAGCACTTTCAAGCAGAAATCTGGTATACAGATAAATAGGAAACTGCATGGAAAATGTTCTGGGGATGACACTTTAAACTATATAAAAGCACCTGCAAGAGAAGGAGTCAGCCAGCAGGCCCAAACCAGCCTACACAGGTAACACGTAGTATGCCCTACAGCACAGGAGTCAGATCTTCTGGGATCGAATGCTGGCTCTGACATTCTTCAAAAAGCAAGAAAAACCTGTGTGACTTGCGCAAGGCATTTAACCTCTACTCCTTTATGCCTCAGTTTTCCCTTCTAGGAAATGAGTGTAATAAACGTTCCAGTGACTAAAATATGGTAAACAATGAATAATATTATTATCACAATATCCATTCAAGTAAGACATTTTCTAACTTCTAACTCCCACCTACACTACTCCTGAAAGCTTTAAAGCATTCTTGTTAGGAATTATCTCTCTGTATTATCATGAAGATACCAATTCAATCAAGAAGTTTAAGGTACCCATAAATTCTTCTCTTACTCTTCTTTGAAATCTAGAGAATGAAAATCTCAGCTGTGTGGGTATGTGTGTGTGAGAGAGAGACATCAGGATTAGTGAAGTATAATCTATATACAGGAAAATCTCCCTTTTTAGGTACACAGTTCAATGAATTCTGTCACATATATACTTTTGCGTAACCACCACCAAAATTAGGTAAAATCATTTTCATCACCTTCAAAGTTCCTGCCTGCTCCCCTGGGGTAACCCCAAAGTATCAATGTACTCACCACTAGCAAGTTACTGATCAGATTTCTGGCCCTCTTGTTTCACCTTTTCCAGAAAATCACACAAATGAATCATACAGGACGTAATTTTTTACATCTGGCTTCTTTCACTTAATGCAATGCTTTTTTGATGCATCACACTGTTGCAGGCATGTGTCTGTGGTTTGCTCCTCTATAATACAGAGCACTATCCCCTTGGATAGATGGACTCTGACTTGGTTTTGTGACAATGTGAGCACTGGACTCGCTATTATCTGGCATTGTGAGGAAAGTCTGTGGCATCTACCCACGTTTCTATCCAAGGGTAGAGTAAGATGACCCCCAATAAAAGCAGAGGAACCAAAAAAAAGAAAGACACTTGTTTTATTCTATTCTATGAGTTGTACATTCATCCTAATGTTTACAAAGCATAGTTTTATATTCTATGGTGTCCCACATCCTTCCCCAAGCTGTGTCTCATGGAAGTTATAAACTGTGCAGGGAGAGGCCAACATTAGCAACTAGCTGTATTTATACAAATCAAGAATGTGAAACTTCAGAAGGTGAAGACAGTCTGGAAAATACACAGTTAAGAATTAAAATAACAATGGTAAGAATACTTTACATTTATTGAAGGTACACTGCATGCTAGGCACTATGCAGATTATTTTTCCTATTTTATAAAATTAGATCTTAATAAAAATATTCATCGTAGACTTCTTTAATGTATTCTAATTTTACAGATGGGAACATTGAGACTTGGCAGATTAAAATCATCTTGCTAGGATGGCCTGAATTTAATCCAGAATTTGTTTGGCTCAGAACATTAACCCTAAAGCCCTTTTCCATTCTGCTATTTTCCTTTTAAAATGAAAAGACAGGGAATTCCCTAGCGGTGGTTAGGATGTGGCGCTTTCACTGAGGGGGCCCAGGTTCGATCCCTGGTCAGGGAATTAGGATCCTGCAAGCCACGCAGCACAGCAAAAAAATATAAAAAATAAATTAAATTAAATTAAATAAATAAATAAAATGGAAAGACTGGGACTGAACTCTCCTGTCATTGTTTTTTCCATAGTGTCTTTTTGTTTTATACAGCAAAATGGTAAGACACACCCAGGGCAACAGGAGAAAGTAAAGGGAGACACTTGTAGTGGCTATATGTATATGTGTGTGTGTGTGTGTGTATATACACACATACATATATGCATATATGCATGTGAATGAGTGTTTGAGTTTATGATCATATATGATCATAAAATCATATACATATATGATTTTTATTCTATATATTTTATTTTTTGTCTCAAAATATTTTTTCAAAGAATTAAGATACAAATACTTAGTATGTTTATACTTAGATATGTAGAAAAACATTCTTTTAATTAACTAATTTATTTATTTTTATTGAAGTGTAATTGATTTACAGTGTTGTGTTAGTTTCTAGTGTACAGCAAAGTGATTCAGTTATGCATATATGTATATATATTCTTTTTCAGATTCTTTTTCATTACAATATATTGTAATGAAATATATTACAGGTTATTACAATATATTGAATATAATTCCCTGTGCTATACAGTAGGACCTTGTTGTTTATCTGTTTTATATACAGTAGTGTGTATCTGTTAATCCCAAACTTCTAATTTATCCCTCTGCCCCCTTTCCCCTTTAGTAACTGTAAGTTTGTTTCCTACGTCTGTGTCTGTTTCTGTTTTGTAAATAAGTTCATTTGTATCGTGTTTTAGAATATAAAAACCTTTTTTATTTTCAAAGAATCTATAAAATATCAAGAATGGTCTGTTTCACAAGCTCCCCATCACTGCTTATTTCACTATTAATTCTAAAACTGAGAACTTGATTTGAGAGCTGTTGTAAGCAGACAACCAGTGCCCACCGTCATGTGACTGCACATTAATTGGTACGATGCTTTTACTTCATATCTGGTAAAATGCTAAAGACTCCAGCTTGAGAAGGGATTTCTGTGCACTTCTAACTTGTCCTCACATACGACATCCATTCTTCCTCGATGGAGTCAACTCTCATTTGTACGAGAATTTAAAATCCTCTTGAAGTGGTTATCTCTGGTATGTGGCCTGTGACAACCGGTCATGTTTTATTTTTATTAGTTTACTCCAACTCAACACTTCCTTCCAAATATTTCTGAGGCCTATGAAATATACAGATAGAAGGGAACATGTTCTTTTATTAAACACATTTTTTGTGAATCCTTTTGCTACTGTTCTGGGGGGGATAAGTCATAAACTATAAAGAATGTGCTCTGTGGAATTTATACTGTCCTGACTATATTAGTTTACCTGCCACCAGGAATTGTGCACATTTAAAAATAAAATAAAATAAAATAAATCTACTGACAGCAGAGTTCCCTATTTTTCTTCTTCATAAGAGCTGTCAGAATAGTTTAAAATTATGCTGCAATTTGGCCTTTTTATTCTCACATCCCAAGCACTCCCAGAGACTGAAAGTCTCTTGTTCTCCAAGTTTAATTCTTCAACCTTTCATGTTGGTCATGTTAAACACTTTCTAAACTTCAGATGTTTAAAAAAACATTTAAAATGCTAGGCAAGATTTCGTAAAAGTTTCTCCCAGAGAAACAGACCAAGAAAATTAAAGGAGCAGAAAAGTTACATTTGAATATATTTTGTGTCTTTGAGAAAAACAAACCTTCACCCAACTGGGCACTGAGACCTGAACTGTAGGTAAAAATGCAAGCTGACCCAGGAGTTGGAGTTCCTGCCCCAGAACTTACAGTTGGAGCCTGGGGACCATCTCTAACTAGTAGAGGTAGTTTATTGGTTTGCATAGTAAGTTAGATGCTTCCTCTCCTGTGTAATTTACAGGGCAGGTGTGAGGCTTACATTTTTAAAAGTATGAGAAATATTTGAAATTTAAAAAATCTCTGTTAGAAAATGTTAATCTTATTGAGCGGGGATGCTGTTATCATTCCTTTATTAGTTTTAGATTGCATTTAAACAAGAAGCACAGGAGTATTTTTCCTGTTCACTGATTTTTTATATTTTTTAACATTGCCCAGAGGAAATGACTATGGTGACTGACCTGATGCCCCCAGATGGAAATGAGGCCAAGCTCTGCACTGGCAGCTTCGTGTCCTTTGGACGTGTCTCTCCACCACTGAGTCTCAGATTCCTCCTCTTGTAAAGCAAGGGATTGAATTACACTTTCTCTAAATTGCAAACGAGATGTAACAGTCATGTCCGTTGAAGGGTCTTTGACTCCTATCCATGGACGATACCACCCTCCCTTCAAATTGGTTGGTATTCAGCAGTAGAAAGTCTTACTAATAATCTAATAATCTCTTAGACTAAATTGAATGGGGAGCAATGGTGGAGAAGTAGAACAGCAACTAGTATTTATAGTTGTGGAACTCTGTGCTTTGCGCTTTACTCAGATTCTCTTACTCATCTTACAATGCAGGGGCAGGTATTACCATCTCTATTTAAAGAGGATAAAACTGACTCAAGTTGTTGGAGTACCCTGCTCAAGGGCACACAGATAAGGGACTCATAGAGACAGAATTAAACTCTGGTTCTCTTCTGTTCACAATTAAGCGTCTTCCCTTCCTATCATGTTCTAGCTGCTCCTTTCCTAACCTCTATTGTAGATTCCCATTATCTTGAGAATTTATCGCACAGATAATCATTTGATTGTTCTACTTGGATCCTTCAGAAAAACATTGTTTCTAGTTATCCTAACATTCTTGCAAGATAGATAATATATCCAATTTTGATAGGAAGAAACTGAGGTTCCACTAGATTAAGGAAATTGTCCTAAATCATGTAACAGATAAGTGGTGAGTCACAACTTGAACATAGATTCACCTGACTTGAAGACCTGTGTTCATCTACTGGGCCACACTGTCCTTCCCAAAGCCCACTTGCTCTGCCCATTGGCCAGCTGTCTTGTATCTTCCTCAAGCCTCCCTCAGCAATGGCATGGATGCTGGTGAAGATGCTCTGCTCTGGGATTAGACAACCTGGCTCCACTCTGGTTCCCCATCTTCTGTACCAGAACAATAAGAGTACCTGTCACACAAAGTTTAAATGAGTTAAATCCATGTAAATCCTTATGACAGTGCCTGGCATGTATCGATCATCCAATAAATGATAATTATTGTTGTTATCATTATTTTTTCTTACGGAGCAAGAAGCAGTAGTAATAGTATATATACATTTGGAGAGAGTTTGTGTTTTCATTCTATTCACTAAATAAGACTTGTAATAATTATTTTTACTATAAACATATTTAAATTTGGTTTTTTTTTTAAATTTATTTATTTATTTTTGGCTGCGTTGGGTCTTCGTTGCTGCATGTGGGCTTTCTCTAGTTGCGGCGAGCGGGGGCTGCTCTTCGTGCAGTGCGCGGGCTTCTCATTGCGGTGGCTTCTCCTGTTGTGGAGCATGGGCTCTAGGCGTGCAGGCTTCAGTAGTTGTGGTACGTGGGCTCAGTAGTTGTGGCTTGCGGGCTCTAGAGCGCAGGCTCAGTAGTTGTGGTGCACAGGCTTAGTTGCTCCATGGCATATGGAATCTTCCCGGACCAGGGCTAAAACCCATGTCCCTTGCATTGGCAGGCGGATTCTTAACCACTGCACCACCAGGGAAGCCCTAAATTTTGTTCTTTTTATAATTTTATGCATTTCAAATTCAATTATGTCTCCAATTTGAGTTACCTTCACTGATACCATTAAACATTAAATATATTTTGCAAACAAATGTGCACTTTTGTACAATATTCTTCACCTTAAAACATTCATTTTGTCAAAAATGACATTAAGTTTTAATATCTTCAGTAGTTGATATTTAATATATGCACATCGTACGTAAGATTATTTCTGTGAAATATTTATGACACTTTTCACCTGTTCTATGTGAACCTCATTGGAGACCTGAAAGTCAAACTTGCCATCTATTTCTACAAGATTTGTGTAAACATAACAATGTATATTAAGTTACACTCATTCTGCATTCTTTTTATTGAAATATCACAAATTCAACTCTAAATATCACTATTTCTACACCTATGCAGAGGTTTCCTAGATTCATCAGGCAAAAATAATCAAATGATCTTCTGCATTCCTGTAATGTGCTCTGCTTATGATGATTCTAGCAGGAGTTGTGATAGATTATGCTGTATTTTGTCAGTTCTAAAATGCCATTGATTGATTGATTGACTTTCACATTTTCACATCTCTGAACTCGGGATGTGTCTTTTAATCAATGTCATCTTATAGTTGCTGTCAATTAAAACATCAGTGATGATGTCCGTGTCATGGCCTGTGCATGCACAAGCATCAAAAGCAACACCATCAGAATTTAGAAGAAACTTCCAGAAGCAAAATGTGGAAATGTTTTTAACCCCTAGCATCAAATTAATTGTAGAGAGGAGAGGAGGAAGGTGACAAATCAGAAGTTTTGGGCAACATTCAAAGGAGTGAATATTACAAACCTAGCTGAATGGCTTTTAGTTCTTCATGAATTATTTTAAGAAGCTCAGCAACAACAATGAATGCTTATGTTGAGCAGAGAGGATAATATTGATTGGATAAACCCAGGAGGCACCCCTCTGAGTTGAAAAGGGATTCAAAAGAATCAAAGTTCAAATGTGAAGACATTTTAAGAATAGTTAACCAGTTTAATTTGGAATGTCTTAAAAGGCTCTTTCAAGAAGAATAAGTAAGAATTCTACATAATAAGTGCAATGTGTCACGGTTGCTTTGACAGTATTTTATATGTGTTAGTAGCACATAACATAATGGCATATGTTATGATCAATAATATCTTAGCATCACTGAAATAAGGTATTTGCATGTCTACTACTGCATAAGAAAGTGAGCGCCTCCAGATCAAGCGCCATGTGTTACTCATCCTTTTTGTTCTTCCTGCCAAGTACAACACTTGGCACAGGGAGAAGGTACTAAATACATATATGAATAAATAAATGAAAGATCTGGTTCTGTGTGTACAGCTTATCTCCCACAATGGAGGCATAGACTCCTTGATTGAGTCTTTGTTTTTTCTTTTGTAATTGAAGTATAGTTGATTTACAATATCCTGTTACTTTCCAGTGTACAGCAGAATGATTCGTATATATGTATATGAATATATATATAATATATATATCCTTTTTCAGATTCTTTTCCCTGATAGGTTACTACAAAGTATTAAGTATAGTTCCCTGTGCTTTACAATAGAACAGGAACTTATTGGGTTCCTAGAGTGTCAGGTGTTAAAAATATAGGAAAAAAATATAGTTCCTGCCCTCAAAGAGTTCATGGACTAGTGAATAGTCGCAGGTACAGAAAGATACATAAGCCTGTTCCATGGGAGAAATGTGTTCAAGATTCAGTGACAGAATACAACATGGTGAAATAAAGTTAGCTGGGTATGTTAGGGAAGTTCTCCTAGAAGAGGAGCTTAAGATGAGACTTGACTGAGGAGAATGAATTTTCAAGGTGAGTGAAGTAGGGTGGCCCTTCTAGGTACATAGAGCAATATCCACAGAGCAAAGGGAACAGGGAACTGACAGGAGCCCAATATGACAAAGAAACAAGTACATGTGTACAGGAAGTTAGAAGTAGTGAACATGTAGCTGGAGAAAATCCAGGAGCTAGCGTGTGAAGACTTATACCATGATAAATCTGATAATTTTACAATTCATAAAAATATTCCACAAATGATATAAAGCAAAATCTTGCACAAAAGTGACTCTCTATTAATCATGGAAAGATGATGGACTAATGCATGATATGAGTGGCCAGTGTGGACAAAGGAGCTAGAGAGACATTCTCCTGGGAAGGTTGATGGAACAGACGAGAAGGGCAGGAAAACAAACTACTGACTATATAGCTAATAGACAATAGTGCATTGTGCATTTCCCCAGAGACCATTTCAATTTATTTGTTTATCCTCTTGTTATTTTCAGTAATTTAATATCATTGCTCATCTCCAAGATATGGGAGTTTGACCCTAGAGAGAACAGGTAATTTATTTTTGAATTTGAATAGAAGATTAAGAAAGGGGGTTAGTGATGTTGACATTTGCATGCTGATAGATGTCTCAGCAAATGGAGGAGAAGTTCATTACTGAAACGTGACCCTTGAAAGTGTCATACTGACAATGCCAGAGAAAATCACTGCTGTGTGGGCCATGAGTCGGGCAATCAAATTAGGTTAGTTCGATGCCAGCAGAAGTCAAGATCCTTCCACATCTCTTTTAGTTCATTCTCTCTAAGTTATTTCCTCTGGACTTCATCATAGATTCTGTTATTTACATATTGATCTCCTCATTAGAAAACAAGCCCTCTGAACCGTGCTTCGGTTGTTAATCGTTGCCATATTTCTCCTCAGTGTCATCCAAATAGATGGCGTTAAGATAATAACTTTGGAAATTATTTAGGTTTGTTCATATTCCTTGCAGTTTTACCATTTGATTATTATTTTTAAAAATTTATTTTATTGATGAATAGTTGATTTACAGTCTTGTGTTAATTTCTGCTGTACAGGAAAGTGATTCAGATATATATATATATGTGTGTGTGTATATATATATGTGTATATATATATATATATATACTTTTATAATATATATTCTTTTTCATAGTTTTACCATTTTAAATTCCGTAACTATAAACTCCCAGATCTGATACATGATTATTGTGCCTGGTGTGGTTATTTTACCTGATTCTTATTCTAAAGACATTTTTAAGCTACTTTAAGTGTCTGTCATGATTAAGTATAATTTCAAGTATATGCTATGATCTTAATGGTTTTTGGTGAGGCACACATATGTTTACAGTGTTCTGTATAGTTTCTTCTGTGTCTGACAAAGGTTGCTTATGGATCAATAGTCCTTGTTTCCTTTTATTATTTTTCTGGTCACACTGGGAGTCTACATTTTTCAGCTTCTCTAAGAGTTAGGTGTTTTGTCAACAAAGGACTATAGGTATACACGACTTCCAGGATTGACCCATAAATGTCTCCCTTTTGCACTTTGAAGCAAAGAGCAGAGTGACCTTAGAAGCCAGGTGCTGAAGAGATGTCCCCAGCGTGTCACGTGGGTCAGAGCACTAGTGAGCACACCTGCTGACCAGGGACACACATGTTGGACCGTTATGTGCGAGAATCATACTTGTAATACCTTAAACCACTGAGACATTGGCTGACTTGTTAGAGGAGAAAAGGTCCTGACCCCACCTCTTCAAAAGCATGTTAGGAGATCCTGACTGAAAAAACAAAGATACCCAGAAGAATAATAACGAAAACTTGCAAGGAAGGAGGACCAGTCAATCAGAGGAGAAGTTAGGAGTTTCATTCGCGAGTCCACAGACTCAAGGCAAGCCTGATGCCTATGTCTGGCTACGTGCAGAGTTGTGTAGGATGAGGACACATGGTTCTAGGGCTCCTGGAAAGCAAATTCTCCTCTGCATGGGTGGTTGACTCAGAGTTCAAGCACAGAGATGTGCAGCAGGATGCAGTTACAGTAAAAAAAAAAAAAAAAAAAAAAAAATTCCAGATTGAGCCCAGGGAAGAGGGATTGTTTAAAAGTAACTCAGAGAACGAAGTTCCCAGTTTACCCGGCTGGAGCTTACGATGGAATTCAGATCCAGTGAGGGGGTGGAGTAAAATCTGAAATTCAAAGGGTGGCCTGACCAGGCCACATTGGCTGGAATGAGGAAGAGAGAGGTCAGGATGCTGCACATGGAGGTCCTCAGGGCTGTTAGCTTTGTGCACTGGCCTTGGGAAGGCGGTGGAGACCATGTCCAGACCTCACCATTCACATCCTTACCATGGAGCTCTTACTGGCCACAGACTGGGAAGAGCAGAGTGGACAAGTGTTGGACTTTGGAACCTCAAATGCCCAAGTCAAGCCAGGCGGGGACTGACATTTTCAAAGCACACAGGTGGAATTTTACCAATTCAACTATGAACTATCCACTGCTTTGCTATTGATGGACCTTATATTATTTGTGAGACACCAGTAAGTGAATCTTACAAAGATGGCTTGTCTTATAAGATGTAGTTGAAAATACTCAAAACCATCACATAGTAAGGCCATACAGGGGGCCGTTCTGTTAATCACAGATTACAAGGTAATTATTTTTAGAACATTGGCAATAATTAGAGCAAAGGGAGAGAAACGGGTGATAAAGTGAAAGTCAGAGCCAAAGTAAAGGTTTGGAAACACAGTGTCAGGGCCGTTAAATGAAGCTGAGACAAAGGAGACTAACGTTTAAACAAGCTTTCTGTTTGTTAGAAGTGAAGGGGCAACATAGGTAAGTCATATCCTCATGTGAGGGGGGAGGGAGACTGACGCAACCCCTTCTGAATAGCTATAAGTTTTCTCCTTGACATTACTGAACTGAGTGCTGTAACATGGTACATGCATCCCTAAATAGCCTTGTCTTCTGAAAAAAAATAATAACAGAACAATAGGGCAAATAGAATTTTGAACAAACTACTTAAAACGAAGATACCATTATGAAAAATACAGTATGACACCAATACAATATCAACAGTGGCACAGTAAAAAAAAAAATTAAACTGTACAAAATGAAAAAAAAATGCCAGAAAATATCTTAAAATTTTCCATTAAAATAAAGGTTAATGCTCTCAATGCCAGAAGGGTGTAAACAAGTTTGAAGCTGCTAGATTATAGAGACAAGGATAAAACACACACAGATTAAGGAGAACTATGTGGAAAGAACTTGCAAGATGGGATAGGACTTGTGTCCAAACTGAGCCATGACAAAAAAAAAAAAAAAAAAATGAGGTGAATAAACATCATGTATAATAATCCATTCCTCTATGGTTTGTGTTCAGCTGCCTTTGTGTATGTTGCATTTAGCTGCTCTAAATTGGAGCATAATAATATTAATGGAAAAAATTGTGAATAAATCAGCTTGACTTCTAGACTTTATTGGCGTCAATATTCTATATACTAATTGGATATGAGCCAATTTGCATTACGGACACATGCATTGGAGCAGAAACAGACTTCAAGCCCATTAATAAATGCTTTCCTATTGCAAGTATCCAACTTTTTACAGTTTCAGATATTAGCCCATGTGTGTGCGCATGCATATACACACACGCACATGAAATGTTTTAATAAGTTGAAATCTACAAGATACAACTAGGTGTGAGAGTAGTCGAGGCTTACGGAATAGTACATGTGATCACATGAGACCTGGGGCATAGTTGACTCTACTGAGAGTGTAAATTACAATGAGGGACGTAACAGAATGTAAAATGGAAAGAATTAAGTCCAGAAGAAGTTGGTATAGGTGCATTCTATGGACAAAATCTTGGGAAATTTCTGCAAAATGAAGTATTGTGACGGTCCCAGTGATCTTGAAAGCCAATTCTGGTGGCAGAGTAGATAAAAGAACAGTCAGGTGGCTACTGCCATTGTTCAGAGATGAAGTTATGGTGAGTGTGAACCAGACGAGTCTCAGTAGAGACTGAAACTTAATAACAGTCAGAAGAGCTATTGTAGAAACTAGAAATTACAATTAGGTTGTAGTCCTTTGGGTTTTCCTGCTCTATTCATGATGACATACAAATTCTATGTTTACAAGCAGAAGCTGGCTGGAGAAAGGAAGGAAAAACAGATCCACTGTGCTGATATGTTTAAACAGGAACAACAAACTCCTAGGAAATGCTCTACATTCAGAGCTCAGGTGCAGTTTCCTCCATTATTAACACCATAAACCTAGAATGTAAACTATTGATATGCAGAAGGTTCTTAAGTTTCTCCGGAATGTTCTGTGAAGTTAGCAGCCATTGATGATCATTGCCTAGATCCATTGTGGCCCACTGCAGGGTTGAAAACTGGTGATATGCTATCATCTGTTCTTCACTATCAGCTGTAATACTTCCATAAATAAGAAATTTTCTGTAATCAATTATTCAGTTACCCTGCTGGCAAAGGCATTACTTATGTTTTATACTTTTTAAAATAACAAGTTACTTGTCTAGCATGCTTCTAGCATGCTTATAAGGTGACCAACTTTTTTTTCTTTTTTACACTAAATATGGAATGATCTATATTAAAACACCATGTTTTCTATTTCATTTTGTTTGTTCCTCACTGCTTTCTTTTTTGGTTGGAGGTTGACAGGAAGTTTCTTTGAATTGGTCCTAAGTCCTTTTGACATGACCTTCCTACTCTGATAGCTTCTGGAATGATGGGACGTTGTAGGTTTATCCTGTCACAAACAGGGGTCCTGGTCCCATTAAGAGGGAAATGATATTTTAGAGTCTGAAATCTAAGCAATAGTAGACCAACTCCATTTAAAATATAAGTAATTGAAAACTTCATTCAAGTTGATATTCTAGCTCTGTTGCTGAGTTTCCTGACTAAGACAAATTTAGTTTAAGGATCTTTTTTTTTTAATTTATTTATTTTATTTATTTATTTTTGGCTGCACTGGGTCTTCGTTGCTGCGCGCAGGGTTTCTCTAGTTGTGCTGAGCGGCGGTTGCTCTTCGCCGTGGTGTGCAGGCTTCTCATTGCAGTGGCTTCTCTTGTTGCGGAGCATGGGTTCTAGGCAGACGGGCCCAGTAGTTGTGGCATGAGGACTCAGTAGTTGTGGCTTGGGGGTTCTAGAGCACAGGCTCAGTAGTTATGGTGCACGTGCCCAGGTGCTCTGTGGCATGTGGGATCCTACCAGACCAGGGCTCCAACCCGTGTCTCCAACCCCTGCCTGCATTGGCAGGCAGATTCCCAACCACTGCGCCACCAGGGAAGTCCCTATTTTCAGGATCTTTTATTTGATCAAGATGCAAGAGTAATTTATAAGACATTACTTCTTGGATGGAAAGGTGAATTGTGTTTTGGAAATATGCCTGAAAGAGAGAAAGACAAATCCTGTATGTTATCACTTATATGTGGAATCTTAAAAACAAACAAACAAAAAACAAAGATAACAGAACAGAAACAGAGCTACAGACACAAATAACAAACAGTTGGTTGCCAGAGGGGAAGAGAGTAGGGGGAGGCAAGAAAAAGGTGATGGAGATTAAGAGGTACAAACTCCCAGCTGCAAAATAAGTTTGGTGAGTTATAAGTGTGAAATGTACAGTGTGAGGCACATAATCAATAACTATGTAATATCTTTGTATGATGACATATTGTAACTAGATTTGTTGTGGTGTTCGTTTTTAAATGTATAGAAACATCAAATCACTATGTTGTGTACCAGGAACTAACATAATATTGTAGGTCAACTACACTTCAAAAACAAACAAACAAACAAACAAACATAGAAAAAGAGATCAGCAGCTCAGTGCTTTGTGACCACCTAGAGGGGTGGGATAGGGAGGGTGGGAGGGAGGTACAAGAGGGAGGGGATATGGGGATATATGTATACGTATAGCTGATTCACTTTGTTATACAGCAGAAACTAACAAAACAATGTAAAGCAATTATACTTCAGTAAAGATATTAAAAAAAAAAAAAAAAAAGAAAAGAAAAAGAGGTCAGATTTGTGGTAACCAGAGGTGGAGGGTTGGGGAACTGAATGAAAGCAGTCAAAAGGTACAAACTCCCAGGTATAAGATAAGTAAGTACAAAGGATGTAATGTACAACATTATAAATATAATTAAAACTGCTGTATGTTATATTTGAAAGTTGTTAAGAAAGTAAATCCTAAGATTTCTCATCATAAGGAAAAATTTTTTTCTTTAATTTTGTATCTATATGAGATGAGTGTTCACTGTACTTAGTGTGATAATAATTTCATAATGTATGTAAGTCAAGTTATTATGCTATACACCTTAAACTTATACAGTACTGTATGTCGATTTTATCTCAATAAAACTGGAAGAAAAATTCAATTTGGGTTTGGGGACTAATGTTGAATTTGGATTCTGGAAGATTTAGGTAATACTAAAATTGTCAGATTCTGCGAATAAAATACCTTAGATACAAAGAAAAAAAGTATTATTTAAAAGCTAAAAAACTTGTTGGTAGCACATTCAACTTGTAACTGGTAAATTATCTGGGTAAAAGAGTCTCTGGGGAAAAAGCATACACGTGCTGGGTCAAAATGTTGTAGAATGGGCTGTATGGAGTCATTCTTTTTGAATTTGCTGTTAATGGTAAAGCAGATGATAATAAAATACTGATATGCCTATAGTTCAAAATTCACTGAAGTAAGAAATCGTCAAGTTTCTTTTAAATTGCACAAATGCAATGCAGATAGATTTTTGTGAAATTACATGTGTGTTCTGTTATGAAACCAAATTATAAATATGGACATGTGAATACATAATTATGCTCTCTTGTTACGGAGAAGAGTACTTTAACATGGAACTGGTTATTCCTCCAGGTATTTTCAGAGTAATTTCCAGGGGATGAAACAGTGTAATAATAAACAAAAGTGAAAATTAACCTCAAATAACGCCCTCCAGAAGAAGCAATTCAAGGTCTTTCCTAACTAAGGTGCACGGCCAGAGGTTATCATACACAAATAATGGACAGTAACTAATTAGATTTTTCCAAAGTAAGTATTTTTCTGAGCTGGCCTGGTAGATAGGCATGTTTATGCTTGAGGCGTGCACAGAATAGGCTTAAAATCAAGCTGATGGACTGTTACATTGAGACACTGCAGATGGCCGCAGGATATGAAGGTGAAACTTTAAGATAAGGAAGAAAAATTGGGGAATGTTTAAAATTCAATTATCATGAACTCAGAATCTCACTGTTTACCCCTTTTCTAAAACGGCATAATACGACTTTTTAACATCACCAAATTTGCATGTAGCTCAGCACTAAAAGGGAAAACCCACACAAGAGTGTCAGACCATCAGTAATTCAAAGTGTGCTTTCTATTGGGTAGAAATTTTCATTTTATTGCAATCCCTAAACACATATTGAGAGAAGTGACTGTATTCTAGTTCTGCTCCTTGGAGCCTGACAGTGTTCTCAAAAAGAATTCAAGATTAAAATTGTCTAGTTACACTGGTCAAAAGACAAAATTCTTCCCCCAACCTAACTCACTCTAACATTCCTTTAAAATAAAATTGAAATGAATACGTTTCCCTTTCTCTTCCATTACCAGTTGTAAAGACTGTGCCATCAGAACAAAAGGCATTTTAGATGAGTGGGCAGAGAAGAGCTCAGATTCTGCTTTAACAGTGCACTGCCTTAACAGTCCTAGTGACTCACATCTTATTATGAGTAAACGGGCAGGAAGCAGGCATCCCTATGTAGAGTAATAGGTGCACAATGTGAAATCAGAACTGTAACATTTGATTTCCATCTTTGCTTCTTACTGGACAATACTTCCGAGAAACTTTCTTAACTTCTTTGGGCCGGTTTCCACATCTGTAAAAAATGTACATCAAGGGACTTCCCTGGTGGCGCAGTGGTTGGGAGTCTGCCTGCCAATGCAGGGGGCACGGGTTCGAGCCCTGGTCCGGGAGGATCCCACATGCCGCGGAGTGGCTGAGCCCATGCGCCACGGCTGCTGAGCCTGCGCTCTAGAGCCCGTGAGCCACAAGTAGAAAAAGCCTGCACACAGCGACAAAGACCCAACACAGCCAAATATAAATAAAATAAATTTATAAAAAAAAATGTGCATCAAAATAACCACCACGTAGAATTTTGATGGGTTTTGATATTGGGCTGAACCTAATGGCTAGCAATGTAATTTATAAAATTATTCCCTTAGCTCTTCTTTCTTCATCCTTCTAAGGATTCATAAGAAGCATACATCTCCTTTAAAAACATTTCCCTGACCATTAATAACAATACTAATAGTAGTTATTATTCTTTGAGCACTTATTCTGTGACTGTTCTAAGGGTTTTGCATGGATCACCTCACTCTATGTGGAAGGTTCTGTTATTACCTTCACTTTTTTTTAATAAATTTATTATTTTATTTATTTAATTTTGGCTGCGTTGGGTCTTCGTTGCTGTGCGCGGGCTTTCTCTAGTTGCGGTGAGCGGGGGCTGCTGTTCATTGCAGTGCGCGGGCTTCTCATTGCAGTGGCCTCTCTTGTTGCAGAGCACGGGCTCTAGGCATGTGGACTCAGTAGTTGTGGCTCGCAGGCTCTAGAGCTCGCGAGCCAGAGAAGTCTTTGGAAAGGATGTAGCAGTTGAGTTTGATCTTAAAGGATAGTTAAAGTTTGGACTGTAAAGAAAAAGTATCTTGGACACTGGAAGAAGACAGAGAACCATGAAATTAGATTAAGCATTTTGAGAATGGCAAGTTCTATGGATGATGAACCGAGGAATTTGAACTATTCTCTAATCTCCAGGGTACCACCGAGGTGATTTAAGCAAGTGACTGCTGTAGACTAATTATGGAAAGAATGTGCTGATAGCCAATTAGAAGATACATTTAAAGGGAGAACCACTGGAAGTGACTCCGTTGGTATAAAGCAGAGATCATGCATAGTCTAAGAAACACAGATATTGAAATATACTCAAGGTAAAGATAAGCATGGCAGGAGAACACCCACCAAACTTGAAAATTTTCTAGAATTCTAGGTCCTTGATAAGCATTCGAATCAGAATCTATTTAAATGATGTATATTTCCCTGTAATTCTATATTATGTGATGCTCCCTGGTCCACCAATCAAAGAATGATTATTAAGTTCCTTTTCTTTGTCAGATGTTTGAAAATATGGCATACCCCAAGGGTTTGTTATCTAGATGGAAAGAAGGTGCATGAACAAAACATAATCAAAGCTAAGAAGCAATATTTGGATAAGGACTAAATCCTATTTTCTAGTGTTTTTTCAGAGACCCAAGAAAGCACTGTGAACTAGAGCTGTTGTGGTGGGCATCCTGAAGGAGATGAGATCAAACAGAACCTCGAAAACTAGGTAGAATCCAGCAGAACAGAATTTGTAATCTAGTGTTATACTCTATGAGATTTTGTTTCTCTTTTTATAAAGAAGATAATATTTACCATTCTTACGATACCTACCACATAGCATTCCTCCACAGCTAAAAATTAAATCTGCTAATTTATATACAAAGTGTTTTAAAAACATCTGCTTAAACAGGTGCTATTTCTTGGACATCTCTGATATGACAAGCAGATTTGAAAGGGGGCATTTGGGGGAACACAATAGATGGTGACTTAAGACAATCAAGCTAAAGTATCTCCTTCCTAAATGTCTTTCTTCCTCTTCCCCTTTTCTCCGTTTTTTTCCTCCTATGCTCTCTCATCACTCTCCCTGTACATTCTTTCTTCTGTCCACATTCACTGTGTACTATTTCATGCCAGGCCCAGAATTAAACTGGTCCCCGCCTTTCAGGAGACCACAGAATATGCGCTAGAGAAGAAAGCCAGGTGAACACATGCAAGCACTAGAGGAGAGTAGGTTGGAGGAGGATTTACTTTCCTAGGGAAACATGTTTGATATTTTCCATCTTCATCTTCAGTAACTCTCCCCACGGCCAAGCCACTTCTGCAGGTAAGTTTTTTTTTTAATTTTTAATTTTTTTAAAATTAATTAATTAATTTATGGCTGTGTTGGGTCTTCGTTTCTGTGCAAGGGCTTTCTCTAGTTGTGGCAAGCAGGGTCCACTCTTCATCACCGTGCGCGGGCCTCTCACTATCGCTGCCTCTCTTGTTCTCTGTGGAGCACAGGCTCCAGACGCGCAGGCTCAGTAATTGTGGCTCACGGGCCCAGTTGCTCCGCGACATGTGGGATCTTCCCAGACCAGGGCTCGAACCCATGTCCCCTGCATTGGCAGGCAGATTCTCAACCACTGCGCCACTAGGGAAGCCCTGTGTTTTTTTTTTTAAAGGATGAAAACACAGATTACACTTTATTTTTAATATTGAAATCAATTTTAATACAGAAAATAAAGACAGCATTTTGCAAATTTATCGTTCAGAGGGGTATCTCTATTTAAGGAAATCAGCCAGTTACACTTCGAGAGATGAAATATTACAGCTTGTACACCAAAATCAAAAAATGAAATTAAATTAAAAAATGAAATGGTTACCAAGGTAATGCATGTCAGGGGATCAAAGGTGAAGGGTCACACATTATGAAAAAGAAATCCAAAGGGACTGCTACATCATAATCTCTCATTAGTGTTCCAACGGTGCCTCTCTTTGGGTAAACTTGAACATGTCGGCAGACACTCAAGCAGCTTTTTCGGTGAAAAGATTTTTACATGACTATTGCTATTCCCATGATCATCTATAGGTGGCACGGTGTTGAGAACGCAGCAGGTGCTAATTCCGCACAATACACTTTGGGAAACGCTCTTCCGGCTTGTTTTCGGCAGCCATTTCCCCTCCGCGCATCACAACCTCCTCCTTCTCGTGACAGGGACCTGGGCGCGCGCTTCGTCCCGCCGCCGCCGCGCTGTAATTCTGTGGCTCTCTCAGTCAGCTTGGCATCTTGAGGATGGGCCAACAGGCAGAGGGGGGAGACAGTCCTGTTAGTGGAGGATGCCCTGATACGGATACGGATTTAGCACAGAGTTATAAGGCTGTGGATGCCATTTAGACTTTAAAATTGCATTATCCCCTCTTCCTACCTATTGTTCCTGAGGTCCAAATTCCCCAGGTATAACAACCCAGTTACAGTGCAGGGGCTTCATCCTCTGATCTGACCATAGAAGACATAGAAAAAATGGTAAATTTACTGTGATCTGGCCCACTTATGATAAGAGTCATGGGGTCACAGGTGATAAAAATCACATCTGTCACCCACTCCTCTCCTGGTCTACATCCCTTTTAGCCAAGCTGTCTAGTTAGCAAATGGCCTTACACAACCCTCTTCCTCATTTATACATTCATTTTCATACAAGCTTGCAATAAAGATTTTAAAATATATTTTCTGTTTATATCTCGTGTATAAACTGGGAACTCTGGATGTTAATTAAGTCTTACAGAGCATATTTTTAGTACAAATTATTTTTAAATGTGTTATTGGTACAAACTCATCACACTTCTATCAGTACCATCTGATTGAAACACTGGCAATCACTGCATCTTGAATGCAGGCAGGTTTTGTGTGGTAACACCTCTAAAATTAGCAGGAAGGAAAAAACAAGCAATATTCAGGAGGAATTTTCTCTTCACATGACACTGTACATTTTTAGAGGTACACGTTTCCTCCTTAACACAAACACGAGATTATGTTTCTTTATGATTCACACCACATTATGAATGATTTAACGTGTTCTTAAAAGATAAAAGAACGTTCATATTTTTTTTTGGAGAAGAACACATTCATATTACCCTATTTTGGGTGCAGGAGAGGACAGGTCTAAGGATCCATTTCTAATGACAACAGTAAACCCACACACAGCTTTAACCTCTCAATGAGCAATTCACTCTCTCAATTTCTGACCTCCAGAGGCTTTTTTTTTTTTTTTTCGGTACGTGGGCCTCTCACTGTTGTGGTCTCTCCCGTTGCGGAGCAGAGGCTCCGGACGCGCAGGCTCAGCGGCCATGGTTCACGGACCCAGCCGCTCTGCGGCATGTGGGATCTTCCTGGACAGGGGCACGAACCCATGGCCCCTGCATCAGCAGGCAGACTCTCAACCACTGCGCCACCAGGGAAGCCCTCCAGAGGCTTTTTTAATTTCTAGTTTTTGAATATAAGAAAAATAAAATTTCAATGATAGCCTTTGAGAAAGGGAAGTAATCTTTTGGAGTAGCATATTGAACCTCAGAAAACAAATAACAGCTTAAGGTCATACCATTGGTGCTTGAAATGAACATCACTCAATGCACAGACGTTCCTGTCCGATACCAGAAACAATTTTACAGTGTCTATCAAAAAAGCTTTAAATAGTAACTTGGAAATATCAAGCCCCTAAATGTTTCATCATCCACAAACCAGGATATTCCTGTAGAGGTGTAGAGGTCACTAGGTCCAGGCCTTCACAGGTCACTGAGGCTCAAAGAATGAGTGTGCAGTGACCTGCCTTATTTAAGTTCCTTATGCTGAATAACGATGCTTGAGGAGGGTCAGCATCAGCTGCCTGGAAGAGCAGCATTGGTGCTGTCTGTACCTTTTCATTCATTTGCTCTTGTTACAGGACTAGACCTAGATTTGTCTTAAGCCAAATTTGATTCAGGCAGATCACCATCCCTGGTTTGTATGTTATTTTTCAACAGCAGATTTAAGACGTCTAAATGATGGGGCAGTTCTTTGGAGTAAAGATTACAGCCTCCAGTAGTAAATAAATAATGAGTTTGGGACCTGAAGCTTGCAAGGATTTTCCCACCAAATCAAATTGTTTTCCATTCTGTGATTTTTATACTTTGCTGTACAGAAAACCCTAGATAACAATCCTCCAAGAAAAAGTAGTTAATGATAGAGCACAAATTTACCCAGGTTCAAGTTCAGTTGGGAACATATTACTTTAAATAAATGAGAAAAGCATTCAAAACCTTACCTAAATGCTTCCCCATTTGTATTTGTAGCTGCAGTGTCAAGCTCACAGATTCATACTGCATAAGCATTCAATGAAGTTTTGTAACATTTTCTGCTCTTGTTACTCATTTTTACATGTATCCATTCATTTATTTGCCATATATTGAGTGTTTACTGTGTATCAGAGCCCTTGCTAATCTGAGGAACTGAGGAACAAAGAAACCCTTGCCTTTTTAGCACTCAGATATTGTGGAAAGAAATACATACTTACAGAGACACATCCCAGTATAATTTGTCAAATACCATTACTAGATTATCCACAGAATATTTTTAAAGTACAAGCCTAGAAGATGCTATATCTTGGAGTCAAGGAAAACTTGAAAGAGGAGGTCATCTATATGAAGATCTTGAAGAATGAGAGAGTTTATTTTATTAGAGTGTGGAGAATTGATTGAGGATAGCTATTCAGGCCAAATGCTATTCAAAGAGTGATGATAAAATAAGTACAAGAGGATAAAAGGCAAAATAAGAAGCTGAAAAGTAGGGTAGGTATATACTCATGAAAGGATATCTATGCTAAGCTAAGGAGTATGATTGTGTGTTTTGAATTTGCAGCAGTGCGTGAAAAATCAAATTTTTGATTAGAAAGGCAAATATGGTTTTTTTTTTTTTTTTTTCGCTACGTGGGCCTCTCACTGTTGTGGCCTCTCCTGTGCGGAGCACAGGCTACGGACGCGTAGGCTCAGCAGCCATGGCTCACGGGCCCAGCTGCTCCGTGGCATGTGGGATCTTCCCAGACCGGGGCATGAACCTGCATCCCTTGTACTGGCAGGCGGACTCTCAACCACTGCACCACCAGGGAAGCCTCAAATATGGTATTATTTTGGAGCATATCTAGGAAGTGACAATACTGGTGGCAGGGAAGCCATTTTGAAACTATCTTAAGATTCTAGGTGATATTGTGATAAGAGTGTGGGCCAGGCACCAGTGAATTTCAGTCTAACTAGTTCTTCTGATGTTTTTCCCTGTGTTCATGATCTTACGCTGTGAAGATGATGGGTGAGAGGACCAGAAGGAGCTAGAGAAAAGGATGTAGTGAAAAGCTGTGACCTTAAATAAGCAGTTTTAATTAAAAGATTAACAAAACTCATAAGATTACAGAAAACAGTCAATTAGCTAATAGTGATGATATACAGCATTTTCTGTGCACTTACTATGTGCCAGGTAACACAGATTCTCTCCTCAGTCAAATTCTAGCCAAGTTCCTCTGAGCCCTCTATTTGAGTAGACATCAAACTTGGCCTATAAAAACTCCAGATGCTCAGCAAAAAAATGCTTTCACCTAGTCTCCCTTTTTTTACTCACACTAAAAGGCTTAAATGCTAACACGGCTTCTAACAGCTCAAGGCTGCATATCTAGGATGATAGCACTTCCCCTTAAAGTGCCTGCCCGAGGAAGCTCAAGGTTGCCACAAGAATTTACTGCTTGTTCTAGCCAACCCTTGACCAGAGGCTACTAACCTTACTTTCTTAAAACATTTGCTGAAAAGGGCTTAGAATTGTGACTCTGTCCTCTGTCTCTTTGAGATGTATATGTACCTCCTATAACTCAAGAGTGACCTAAGAAGGCCTTCCTTTGAAATGTGATCATCAGGAAAGATAGGGCCTCTGTCTCACAGTGTCCATGGGAGAAAAGAATCCTAACTTCCATAATCTCCAGTGAACTGACACGTTTGTTCGAATAGCATTTACACTAACTCTCTGTAACTCTATTCCTTCATTCGTCTTTAAAAATGCCCAGTCACCTCATTGCACATCCCAATTCGATTCAATGCAATTCAATTCAATTCATACTGGACTCTTTTCCCTATTGCAACATTGTATTACTGATTAAAATCTGTCCTTAACACGTAACTAGCTTTGTTCATCTTCGACACAGGCGTGGTGACAGGCTTGTACAATCGTTTTCACCTTAGCGCCTCATAGCCACACCCTACAAAATAGTTGTTGGCTTCATTTTCTACTACTATTACCTGCTGTATGTGAGCCCAGTTCTCTAGGCAATTAAAGTACATGGAAAACATTTTAAGCAGCAAAGAGCTAAAATATTTCAAGTCTCAACCCAATTTATTCTAGCAACTGGAAGAATATGTTTCTGTGAATTCCTTGTTCAAGACAGCAGTTCCCAAGTGTGAAAAAAGCAAAACAATGTAGATACATGACTTCATTACTTATAATCACCCAGCTTCAGTGAGAGGAAGAGCGTCAGCTGTGTACAGAGAAGCTCTTGGGAACACAGCCTCAATTTAACTCTTTGGCACATGATTCAAATTATTTTATTTATAACCTGATCTTTTGTCTGTAACACAAATTGCTCCCAAATACCTTCTCAGATCTCACACCAGGAAAGAGATAATAAAAGTGCAATTCTTCCCACAATTACTACTTATTACCTCTTCTGATGTTTTCTTTCTCATTATAATATTACTAGAATAGGGTTGGCGATTTTTGCCAAGCAACTAGGAGTGAGTGAATGAAGTTCAGGTTCTGGTGGACCCTCTGCTCCACTTGGTTAGATCTCAACTCTACTCTTGGCTCAACTCACCTTTTTGATCATGAACCCCAAATCTTAGTTTCACTCCATTATTTTATCTATTGCTCCATAATTTTTATGATCTATACAGTCTTCTCTAAATTTACTATTTGACTCAATTTAATTTCTACTTACTTTGTTCTTTAACTTTCCTTCTCTAACATATGAGTTTTCCATACTAATAAATACATCCTTGTTATCCCTAAGCACTAGTATCAATTTATAGGTCAGAAAACCAAGGCTTGAAAATAAAAGAAGACAAGAGAAAAGAGAAGGGAAAACAAAAGAAATGAGAGGGCTTCTCTGGTGGCACAGTGGTTGAGAGTCCACCTGCCGATGCAGGGGACATGGGTTCGTGCCCTGGTCTGGGAAGATCCCACATGCCACGGAGCGGCTGGGCCCGTGAGCCATGGCCGCTGAGCCTGCGCTTCCGGAGCCTGTGCTCCGCAACGGGAGAGGCCACAACAGTGAGAGGCCCGCGTACTGCAAAAAAAAAAAAAAGAGAAAAGAAATGAGAAAAAAAATGAAGGAAAGAAAAGAGAAGAAAAAAAGAAAGAAAAAGAAAAAGAGAGAACATAGGCTTAGGTAGAGAGGCAACTTGTACTGAGGAACAAGCTGGTAAATACTGGAGTTGAATCCATGAATTTGACTCTAAATCCTGTCTTCTTTTTTTTTGCGGTACGCGGGCCTCTCACTGTTGTGGCCTCTCCCGTTGTGGAGCACAGGCTCCGGACGCGCAGGCTCAGCGGCCATGGCTCACGGGCCCAGCCGCTCCGCGGCATGTGGGATCTTCCCAGACTGGGGCACGAACCCGTGTCCCCTGCATCGGCAGGCGGACTCTCAACCACTGCACCACCAGGGAAGCCCTAAATCCTGTCTTCTTAATAACTCTGCAATACATTATATGCACTGTATTATATATATGTACAGGACAATAAAATATTATTTTAATGAATGGTACCACATTTACTATTATGAGAAAATTATCTTTGCAAAAATACTACTTGTGAAAGAAGAGATCTGAGGGACGTTTGATTAGCAATATCATCCACTATTTTACATAAGCAAAATAATAATAGTAATAATAATAAAATTTTAATCAGAAAGGATAAGTCATTTGTAAAAGATTGCATAATTTGTAAGGGCAGGAACTGGTAGGCAAACTAATACCTCACAGGCTCCCACTTC